>NC_041225.1:80242332-80304918 GCF_002837175.3 Physeter macrocephalus
TGCAGCACTGTTTACAATAGCCAGGTCATGGAAGCAACCTAAATGCCCATCGACAGACGAATGGATAAAGAAGATGTGGTACATATATACAATGGAATATTACTCAGCCATGAAAAGGAACAAAATTGGGTCATTTGTAGAGACGTGGATGAATCTAGAGACTGTCATACAGAGTGAAGTCAGAAAGAGAAAAACAAATATTGTATATTAACGCATATATGTGGAACCTAGAAAAATGATACAGATGAACTGGTTTGAAGGACAGAAACTGAGACACAGATGTAGAGAAAAGACGTATGGACACCAAGGGGGGAAAGCAGTGGAGGTTGGGAGGGGTGGTGTGATGATTTGGGAGATTGGGATTGACATGTATACACTGATGTGTATAAAATGGATAACTAATAAGAACCTGCTGTATAAAAAAATAAAATTAAATTTTTTAAAAAAAGGAACCAATGCAGAGGAAAAAAAAGTTGTAATTTTGGACAGCTCTAGGTGATTTTTTGGTGTGCTTTAGAATGTTTCTTTATTAAATAAAAGGCCTCCTGGATCAACAATTAGAGTTTATTTTGTATTATCTCTTATGATCTCACTTTACATATAACATCAATTTGGTATCTTCCTCCCTAAGAAATTGTTTGTTACTAACTTTAATGAGATGGAACCACGAAGAAAAAGAGGGAAGGCAAAGAGCAAGTCCCCTTCCCTAATATGAATGTGTGTGACCTTTTGAATCCCCTCCTGTATGACAGATGACTCAGGATAAATTAAGGGGCAGTGTTAGGGGAATTTGTTTGTTTGAGCTACAACTGACATACAACATTAGTTTCAGGTGTACAATATGATTCGCTATTTGTATATACTGCAAAACGACCACCACAATAAAGTCTAGTTAACACCCATCACCCAGGGGGATCTTTAAAAAGAGTGAGTAATGCTCCTTGGGTGGTGCCATCTTGGTTGGTCACAGCCCTCTAGGTTTGGTGGTATTCCCCTCTTCGAAACCCTGATTAGTCTAAGATATGGTAGAATCTCCTAGATTTTTCGAAATACACAGGGTGTGAGGGTGAAATTCTAATTCAATTGGTCTAGGGAAGAGAAAGGTGAGAGTGGAAAGATGGACAGGTGTTGTGTCCTAGGAAAGCATGGCAAACCAACCCGGATATGCTCCACCTGGGGCCTCTTGATATACTGATAAATTGCGCTTATTAGGACAGTCAGGGGAGGAGTTCTAGTTCAGGCTGCATGCCACGAGTGGGGGCTGGACCACAGCTGTCTATTCTCCTGGTCACTGTTGTACTGCTAGATGCAGAACACGAGGAATGTGAAAGGAGGGATCTGCAGGTAAACTATTTATAACCAAACCACCTTGATCATTTGGATGATCCAGAAGCACTGGGACGTGGAACCTGAAACCCCATAGTGCAATCTTTAGGCTCATAAGGGATCCTTTGCTCTATGAGTAAGAAGGATGCCCAGCTGATGGAGATTAAAAGGGGGGGGCGGTGTAGAACCCCAAGAGAAGGAAATTTTTAGGTACACGTTTCCCATCCTACACAAGCAGTATGAACCTTGTTATCCAAGAGGAGTCCTGACTGAGAACTATAGTTCCAAAGCAGGATTGGGAAACGGATCAAGCCTCACCACGGTAAGGTGAGGTGTGCCTTCCCAGCCTGTCTGCTGGACCGTGGGCTCTTGGGGATAGTGTGTCTTGGTTTAGGGATTGTTTTTATTCTTCCTCAAGCCTAGGTTTCTACACAGCCACCACACTTAGTAGCTATGTGGTTTGGTACATGGGATAATCACAACTTTATCTGGAGATAACCTGTCGGGCAGCGGCCTTACAAAAATGAAAGTAAAATGATACCATGAAAAATATTCATTATATGACCAGCTGGTCAACTCTTCCCTCCCTCTCTTTGCTGTAACAGCACCTGTTGGCTTAGAAATGTTTGGAGTTCTCACACTAGTGCACCAAAACCGCCACCCTTCCCATGCTGGCATCCATCGACCTCCCACCTCCCCCCACCCCCCAAAACCTGCATATCAAATATTACTTCCTGCTGTCTATGACCACATGGCCTTGGCAGTTAACATCAAAAGCAAACACATGAAGAGAAGAGAAGGCACTGGAGCTGGGGAGGAAAGACAAGTGTAGGTAATGTTTCATAGACTTTTTTGCTAGCGCCCAGGTGCAACAACCTTGGTCACATGTATTTCAACTTCTCATCTAAGGGCTCATCTTTTCTCCCCCAGAATGCAGAGCTGAGGGTAGCCCTTCTCTGCTTCCACTCCCTACCCTCCTGTTCCTGAAACACACATGAGGAAGCCATTCCTGGGGACCCCTACCTGCTACCCGAAGGTGAGCCATGCAGGAACAGCGTCTGGCAGCTCACCTATTCTCAACTTGTGCAGGGGCTGACCGAGGCAGACACTGTTCAATGTTGATGGTTCCTCACCAACACGGGCTACGTTTATCTAAATTGAACAGGTTTCCACCATCTTTTTCCTGTCTCTGGAGGGTTCAACAGCTCAGGGTAACAATTGTCATGAATGTTTAACACGGCACCCAAAATAGGACTGGAACCAAGGCCAGATGGCATCTGCTTGCTTATATATCCCAAGCCACCAACTAGCAGTGGTGTGACCCTGGGTTCATCCCTTGACCTCTCTGGATTGCAATTTTTCCGTAAAAGAAGGGAGCTGGCATTGTCCTAAGATACTCTCCAGTTTTATAATTTTATGGTCAAGTTGCAACCATTTTACTTCATTGAGAAAGGGCAATGTATTCTCCACTTCACAAGGGCAATTTCAATTGAGTGGTGCTGTGTTCCTGCAGAAGTAACAATGCTAAAAGCAAACAAAAAAACAAAACCCCTCACCTGGTTTATTACTAGCCTGTAAGTTTGATCTACAAAGTAAGCTGGTTAATTTTGTTTCGAATTTCAGAACCCCCCTATCTTGCAATAAATGTAAGGACAACCTCTTTGGAACAAAGGTTCCCACGGCAGGGCCTACTGCATTTCATTAGAGCCAGAAGGAAAGCCCTGCCCAGATACAGGTTCTTAGTGGCCTCCCTGACTCCAGCCTAGCCTGCAGTCTCCAACTAGTTGGAATTTACTAACATATCATTTTATCATTTCTTTGCTTCAAAATTTTAAACAGCTCCATTCCACCTAAGGAACGAAAGCTCAAATACATATTTTGTTAGCCTGGCATGCAATAACCACTCAAATTTAGCCTTGCCCGACTAGACCAGCTCTTTCTCTGAGCTCCCCAAGCATAAACTTAGAGGTGGAGTTTCCTCATCTGTGGAAGAAACCTTTGGACATAAGATGCCTCCTCTCCAACCTGCCTGACCCACCACTCTCCCACACCATCACCACCACCATCCTTATCTGAGTCCTCTAAAACTCAAGTCCCACCTGGTCGAAAGTGAACTCTCCCCTGGCTACTGCAGCAAGAAGTACTTGAATTTCTTCTTTGTATTTCTCTCTATTTTTAAAAAGAATATTATACTTATAAATAAGAACAAAAGTTTTCTTAAAACAAGAACTCTCCTTACAATACTTGGAGCTACAAGAGTTCTTCAACATGATGTTACTATCCAATCCCTTTATTTTAGAGATGAGAAAGCCAAGTCCAGAGAAGCAGCTCGGCATCTTGCAGAAGGTCACAGGGCAGCTTAGTGGCAAAGAAGTGATGGGAACCTAAGTTTCCTGACTCCCAGAACTTACTGTACATGGCAACCTGGTACCATCTTCTCTGCTACTTGGTATCCATTCAAGAGCTTCTAGTGTTGGGTATATCCTCTTTTCCACAATAGAGAGTTGTGTGCTGCCCAGCACAGGTGTTCAGTAAATGCAGGAGGGGAAAGGGGGAAGATCTGGATGACAGAAGACACACTCCCCCAGAACCCCTTCTTAGGAGAAGACCCAACTTTGTGCCAAGTCTCTGTGGGGTGATGTCCTGACTCATTTTCAACTCCTCCCATCCACCTCCAACCAAGGCCCTCTGCTTTCCTTCAGACCTTCCAACCAATCCCCAAACGGCCCAGAGCATAAACACACCCTTTGCATACGCATCCCCTACAGAATGACCACACTCGTGTCCTTACATCCAGAATGAGGGTCACAGCAGCGATTCCCAACTTTCTAAGAGTAAGTATTCAAAGGCAGAAAATTCAGGGATTGGCCCTCTTCCCCAGGGATTATAGCTGTATTAACTGTGAATTGAGAAAAATATCACAAACATCCACCGTGAACTCAGTACAGGAGTATTTTATTGAGGTTGTATTTGATTATTCTATAAATGTAGCTACATACATTGAAAGAGTAATATATGTACATGGCTGATGTTATGTACATATTTGCTTCACAAACAACACTTGAAGTGCTTATGGGTCCCCAGTCACTTGTTGGGCAACTGCTGGGTGGTGGCATCAGTTCAAGACGTTGAGGGGGGGGTACCTAAATGCTGGGGAGGGACCTTAAGTCTCTTATCACCTTCCTCTGCAAGAAAAATGATAGGCCAACGAGGGTCCACAATCAGCTCATTTCAGATTTCTCACTCCATCTACCTTCTTGTTGGAGTTATTACTTATCACAGGCGTTGGTATCTTTAGTACCTATTTTGGGGGGAAACAAAGGGTCTTACTTCAGTCCTCTGGTCTATTCTTGGCTTTCCCAGCAATGCTGCCTCAGGTAGAAAGCCACTTTCGGATTCATATTCCGGTCTCTTCCCCATCTCTCCCCAGGAATTATCTCTAAAGAGTAAGTGCTGACAAGTGATTGATAATTTGCATTTTAATCCTATTCAAATTTGGGTAAATGGTTTAATATGCATGCTAATATTCTATCATTATTCCAATTAAGGAAACTATTATGTTAAAGTGTTTAATCAGGAGAATTAGGGAGAACTCCAGACACCTAAAATTAACCTCCAATAGTCTTGACATTCATTTCATTTAAGTGCAATTTGCCAAGCTATAAGCAACTCCCTGCCTAAGACTTCTGCTTAGACTTCTGCTTAGGCTCGTGGGGATTGCTGATAAGACCTAAAAGCAATTCATTTCCTAACTAGATTGCTGTCTAAAAGAATAAACTAAAAGGGCTACAATTTAAATACAATCAAGTCCCCAAGCAGTCACATTCCAGAAGACTTAAACATCATCATCTTGGATCCCTAGGAACAACAATGCTATTCGCTTCAGAAACAACACAACCACTTCCTCTTTCTCTGACCTTCTCAGTTTAATTACTTCCTGTGATTTCTTCTAGGGCTGAGTGTGCCTGCTTCCCAGGGCGGCTGGCTTTCCATAGGAGACTGATGTGTCTGGAAGGTGCAGAACGCCAGCTGACAAACATTACACACAAAGTGCTGGGACTTCCTATTTCTCTTTTAGCGATGGATCTCTTGGGCCGCCTGGCATTCACCAAGAACTTTTTTTAAGCCATAAGAAGAAGAAAAAATTCTTCTAGCACCTTCACATCTAAAATCAAGCTATACCTCAAAGCTGGAAGTCCTGCCAAGAATGGGGAAGGGCAGGCCCTTGATAACATCTCTCCGCCTGGAAGCACCACCTTCTTGTCCAATGAGCTTCTTCAATAGCTTCCAAATGCCAAGTATGTGAGGTCACCTTTGAAGACACAAACCTGGCAGCCCGGAGCTCACCATCATCACAGCCACAGACAGGCTCTTGCTACTCAAAGGTCCCTGGATCTGCAGTACCAGCAGCATCGGGAAGTTTGTTAAAAATGCAGAATCTCTGGCCTTACTGAATCAGAATCTTCATTTTAGAAGATTCTCAGGTGATTCCTATGCACATTCACGTTTAAATCCTCCTCTCAAAACAGCTAGGCTAAAAAGCAGGTCCAGGAGAATAGCGTGCTTTGTTAGCCATTCTGCTCACACACACTCCATCAAGGGCAAGGTGGCTGGTTCTCTTTCCAAAAGAGGTCTCTGTGGAACTGCTCTTTGTATCAGTACAGAAAAGGCCACCTCAGTGGGCACTGGTTCCCCTACTCCACAGAGCTGAACAGGAATGCAAGGAAGAAATGTCATCTCATAGTTACGAGGCATTTCCAGGATTCTAAACAAGCTCTAATTTCATTCGCTCAACGGTAATATAAATCAAGCTGTACACACGATAGTTTCTTTGCAAAAACTGAGGCTCTGTGAAGTCATGACACGTAATGTTGTTCTACAGACATGGGATCTGAAGTCAAAGACTGTGGGTAAAAATAACAAATCCTGCTCTGTGACCTCAGACAAGATACCTAGCCTGGCTGAATCTTTTCTTTGCCTGCAGCTGTGGACCCTTCTGGCTCTTGGACATAGTCCATTCTCGTGTGAGTGCATGAGTTTATGTACACACAACACACAAGCGCACACACACTCCCCCTAAAAATGACCTGAAGAACTCGTTAGGGGATTCTAGGAAGGGCATGTAGCTCCTCTAATGCTCTGGAGGAAGAGTTCCCTCCACCCCAAATCTGGGAATCCCAATGCTTGCAGCTCGAGGGGGAAGCCTGCAGAGGAAGAGGAAGAAGAGGGGAAACACCTCTGGCAGCCGGGTCAGTCCATGATCCAGACAACACTGGCCTCACACCCCTAAGGCACATGGAAGTGCCTAGCACGCTAGAATGTAAGCTCCCCGAGGGCAGAGGGTGCTTCTGAGTCACAGCTCAGGTCCTGCTTGGCAGGTAAGGGGTCTGGAATACTGGATGCAGTAAGTGAATGGCACTCCACAGCTAGTCGCTCCCTTTCCTCCAGCCTCACCCCCACTGCTATTTATTTTAGCCAATAAATAATTTATACATGGCTTTGCAGTTAGGATCCAAGTATGCTCTAAAGTCAAGTTCTTTAGATTCAGAGAATACTACACTCCAAATGGACACCTGTAATCTGGCAAATCTACTAATTTTCCTTAGGATAAAAAGACATCTAAGAACGGATGGTAGGGGCCTCAAAGCTGGTTTGCAAACAGCAAACTCCTCATCTGAAACCTGTTCACCCACAGATTAGTGAGAAGGCCACCATTAAGCCTTCAGGGCCAGAAGTAACACTGAGCCAGGGCACACCATCCTGGCACAGCAGGCTTGTTTTAGAATTTGGAGCGTGAGAAAAATCCCAGATATGATTTAAACTATTAAGCAAAAGAGAGAAATTTAATGACTATGTTAAGACTATATTCACACTTATCCAGCTTCAAAAGGTCTGTAAAAATGAGTAAAATTATTGGGATGCTGATGATTAAATTAAACCTCTGGTCCAGCATCCACTTTATTCCTTGGCTAGAAATATAAAACGCGAACACCAACATGGCATGCAAGTAGACAAAACAAGCCATAAACCAGCTTATTCCTAAGAGAACTCAGCCTCACCCATTTCCACCAAGCCTATTGACTCTTGTTTTAGAGACAATTTGAAAGCTGTTGGTAATATGATTGGGGTTATTCTTGGACCAGGCCAGGTAGTTCCCTTCAGCGGAGGGAGTTCCTGGGGATGGGGACAGCAGTGAGCTGCCCATAGCTGATAATCCCAGCAACTGGCAAGGGATGCGGCAGCCCTCATCTCAGGGAATACCGCTGCATTGGCTTCAAGGCTGAATTTGGTCTTCAGATACATGTTTTTCTTCCCACAGTATTTTAAAAAATGAGTGATTCCATAAAATAATCTAGATACTTAACTTCTCCTAAAGTCAAAAGAACTGGTGAATCAGTCAGAGTCCTGTCAGGCAAACAAAACCCACACTGGGTGTTTCAACAGAGGTTGAATGTAGTGGGGTCATTAAACAAGTGTAGGGGAGGCTGAAGAGTAAAAATGGGGGACATCGTGGTAACCACATGTAGTAACTTCAGGAAGGAGCCACCGCTCCTGGGGTTGGCGGAATGAAGGGAATAAACAGGGGTTATCAAAACCCAGGGGCTGGGCTTCCCTGGTGGCGCAGCGATTGCGCGTCCGCCTGCCGATGCAGGGGAACCGGGTTCGCGCCCGGGTCTGGGAGGATCCCACATGCCGCGGAGCGGCTGGGCCCGTGAGCCATGGCCACTGAGCCTGCGCGTCCGGAGCCTGTGCTCCGCAACGGGAGAGGCCACAACAGAGGAAGGCCCGCATACCACAAAAAAAAAAATAAATAAATAAATAAATGTTTGCAGAAAGCCTACTATGGGCTCAGCACTCTGCCAGGCTATGGGTATACAGGTCAATAAGTTATTATTCCCACACCGGGAAGGGCAGATGGGCCAAGCTTCTGGGTGCATTCTCAGTTAGGGTGGGATGCAAATATTACAAAATAAACAGTGCTTATCTGAAAAATCAATACGGGAGGCCAGAGCCAAAGCAATGAGAAAAAGAAATAAGAGAAATAAACAATGAAAATGAAACACAAAGATGAACTAGGAAAGACAATTTTTAAAACTTAGCCTGAGGGGCTTCTCTGGTGGCGCAGTGGTTAAGAATCCGCCTGCCAATGCAGGGGACATGGGTTCGAGCCCTGGTACAGGAAGATCCCACATGCCGCGGAGCAACTAAGCCCGTGTGCCACAACTACTGAGCCCGGGAGCCACAACTACTGAAGCCCGCAACAAGAGAAGCCACGGCAATGAGAAGCCCGCGCACTGCAGCGAAGAGTAGGCCCCACTCGCTGCAACTAGCGAAAGCCAGTGCACAGCAACGAAGACCCACTGTAGACAAAAATAATTTTTTAAAAATAAAAAACTTAGCCTAATTAAAGCTGTTGGTAATATGATTTCTAGACCACAGACAGGAATGGCAAGAGAGTCAACTATATGCTACTATAGGTAAGTACACTGACTGTAAGAGTCAGTAGAGGGAAGAGGCAGAGTGTGACCCCAAAGCCCATGTTTCTTCCACTACCATCTTGACAACCTGCCCCTCACAGCAGTTCTGAAAAAAAACAAAAACAAACAAACACTAAAACTCAAAGTCGTGGACTTCTCTGGTGGCGCAGTGGTTAAGAATCCGTCTGCCAATGCAGGGAACACAGGTTCAACCCCTGGTCAGGGAAGATCCCACATGCTGCGGAGAAACTAAGCCCGTGGGCCACAACTACTGAGCCTGCGCTCTAGAGCCCATGCATCATAAGAGAACTCAGCCTCACCCATTTCCACCAAGCCTATTGACTCTTGTTTTAGAGACAATTTGAAAGCTGTTGGTAATATGATTTCTAGACCACAGACAGGGATGGCAAGAGAGTCAACTATATGCTACTATAGGTAAGTACACTGACTGTAAGAGTCAGTAGAGGGAAGAGGCAGAGTGTGACCCCAAAGCCCATGTTTCTTCCACTACCATCTTGACAACCTGCCCCTCACAGCAGTTCTGAAAAAAAACAAAAACAAACAAACACTAAAACTCAAAGTCGTGGACTTCTCTGGTGGCGCAGTGGTTAAGAATCCGTCTGCCAATGCAGGGAACACAGGTTCAACCCCTGGTCAGGGAAGATGCCACATGCTGCGGAGAAACTAAGCCCGTGGGCCACAACTACTGAGCCTGCGCTCTAGAGCCCATGCATCACAACAAGAGAAGCCACTGCAATGAGAAGCCCGCGTACTGCAACGAAGAGTAGCCCCCGCTCGCCGCAACTAGAGAAAGCCCGCGTACAGCAACGAAGACCCAACGCAGCCAAAAATAAATAAATTAAAAAAAAAAACCTCAGTCTTTTCGGATGTGGGTACAATGTGAATTGTCATTTAATTTTTTATATAAGGTAAAACTATTTTTCAATTAATGAACATTTATGTTAACCAATCAATAAATGTTTGCAAGGGCTTCCCGGGGCTTCCCTGGTGGCGCAGTGGTTGCGCGTCCGCCTGCCGATGCAGGGGAACCGGGTTCGCGCCCGGGTCTGGGAGGATCCCACATGCCGCGGAGCGGCTGGGCCCGTGAGCCATGGCCACTGAGCCTGCGCGTCCGGAGCCTGTGCTCCGCAACGGGAGAGGCCACAACAGAGGAAGGCCCGCATACCACAAAAAAAATAAATAAATAAATAAATGTTTGCAGAAAGCCTACTATGGGCTCAGCACTCTGCCAGGCTATGGGTATACAGGTCAATAAGTTATTATTCCCACACCGGGAAGGGCAGATGGGCCAAGCTTCTGGGTGCATTCTCAGTTAGGGTGGGATGCAAATATTACAAAATAAACAGTGCTTATCTGAAAAATCAATACGGGAGGCCAGAGCCAAAGCAATGAGAAAAAGAAATAAGAGAAATAAACAATGAAAATGAAACACAAAGATGAACTAGGAAAGACAATTTTTAAAACTTAGCCTGAGGGGCTTCTCTGGTGGCGCAGTGGTTAAGAATCCGCCTGCCAATGCAGGGGACATGGGTTCGAGCCCTGGTACAGGAAGATCCCACATGCCGCGGAGCAACTAAGCCCGTGTGCCACAACTACTGAGCCCGGGAGCCACAACTACTGAAGCCCGCAACAAGAGAAGCCACGGCAATGAGAAGCCTGCGCACTGCAGCGAAGAGTAGGCCCCACTCGCTGCAACTAGCGAAAGCCAGTGCACAGCAACGAAGACCCACTGTAGACAAAAATAATTTTTTAAAAATAAAAAACTTAGCCTAATTAAGTTTTAAGCGTTTATGAATGACCACAAGGAATAAATCTAAGAATGGAAACAAGATCTGAAAAATCGTTATTTCAGTACAAAGAGGAGGAGCCAAAGCCATACATTTTGAAGCTGCCCGTGTTGTTTAAATCTCTTCACTCACAACTGCTAAATGCCAGGGTGAAGTCAAAATCCATTTCTCCTTAGTGCAAGTCAACATAGAAATTTTGTTTTCAAGTAAATATTCAACTACCCTTTGACAGCATAAATAACATAAACAGGATTTGCTATCATGTGCCCCCTGTGAACATATTGTTGACAAAAGATTACCTGAGAAATGAGTAGTTACAAAACAGTTGGTTCTTAATTCAGTCAACCCCTATGCCAGTTAATATCAAATATTTTACTAAGATCCAGGCCTGACTTCCTTTCCCTGACAGGGAACACCAAGCTGTGGTAACAATCTTCCATGCCTACTAGGGCAAGCACACAGACAACGCATTTCACAGAGCACAGGCGTTGTGCACCAGTGCAAAACATTCCTTCTACTCCAGTGACTAAAAGCCCTAGACAATGCCTTAAAAAATCATCAGTGTTCTAGCCTTAAATATTGATCAAAAAGAAACATTTACCAGAATGGTTAATGAGTTTATCAATATGACTGGGTCTTTAAAAAAAAAAAAAAAAATCAGCCCAATTTACTTAAGAGAAAACAAGCCAAAACTGAACACAAAAACTTCCTGCTCTGCCTCTACTATCAACTTGTTCAGTTTCTGAGGATTTTGCTGTTAGATTGTGTATTTGTGTTCATCCCCATAATATAGGAACTCTGCCAATAGTGGAGTTCATCAGCACAGCTGTCTCCAACTTCAAGTGTTAAGACTCCATCAGAACCCTATAGCTACTGCAAATTGTTAATACTGTGTTTTCTGCCGAGATTCTCCTGCTGAGGCAGAAACACAGGCCCTGGCGTATTGTGTTTAAGGTGTTCTACTTCCCAGTTCTCACAATAGCGATTGGAATCAAAATGGTTTTGAGCTGTCAATCACAGATCACCACCACCATATAGTTCTGCACCCAATTTCCACAAGACATGCCAGGGGCTTCAGGTGAACACGGAGTTTCTGAGAAGGAGGCTTATACACAACCTAAGTTAACCAAATATGACAACTGTAATTATTACATTAGTCAGCAGGGGCAAAACAGCATTTTAAAATAATCAAATCCATTTTTAAATTTAATAGATCTTTATTAAAAGCAACCACAATGTGCCCAATGGTATTGGGACAACAGTTAGAAAACTAGGCAGTTAAGAGGTAACCCTAAATCCCAAAAGCTCATGCTCTGGGACAGAATCTAGCTGGGTATAAGTCCAACTCTAAATGGTGATAACTGTCATACAGTGTGGGAGGAAAATGCTATAAAGAGCCCACGGTTTTGACTTAGGGAGTCGGGGTGGGGAAAGTCTAGGAGGACCTCATAAGAGGAATGACTCAGAGCCGGCTGGCGGGTGGAATGAGCAGAATTTCACTTGTTGGAGAAGGAAAGGAAGAAAGATGACTCTGGAATAAACAGCACAAGCAAGGAGATTGTTGAGCAGAATAGTATTGGTACTGATACTGATCCACTTTTTATACATGTTTTTGGTTAAAGGGACTGGAAAAAAGGTAGCATTTGTTAAGATCCCTGTGGAAACAAACCCAGCAGATGGAGGTTAGTCCAGGCCCACCACCTAACAAGACATACAGCCTTGTAGTAGGCATTTAACTTTATACAATGACAATGTCTTTATATAGTGACAATGTCCTGGCTTATAAGCTTGTTAAGGTCTTTCCAAGTTTTTTGTTTTGTTTTGCTTTCAGGATTTTCTGAGGAAGAGACCAAGATTCCAATCCTGCGTAGTCAACTCTATTTTTAACATTTAAGGATTTTATTCAGGTAGAGTAGAAACACAAACACCCTTTTTTTTTTTTTTTTTTCCCCCGGTACGCGGCCTCTCCCGTTGCGGAGCACAGGCTCCGGACGCGCAGGCCCAGCGGCCATGGCCCACGGGCCCAGCCGCTCCGCGGCACGCGGGATCCTCCCGGACCGGGGCACGAACCCGCGCCCCCGGCATCGGCAGGCGGACTCTCAACCACTGCGCCACCAGGGAAGCCCCACACCCCCTTTTTTTTAAGGCTAATGCATAGAGAATGGATCAATACTTGGAACGGGTCTAATTACCACAACTCTTATTTCAATGACTGTAGAGCGAACATTCCAGTAATAATCAACTCTGAATTCACACTCCTCCCATTATCTTCAGGTGTATCACAGAATGCTCAAGCCCAAGTTTATTTAAATTCACTTTAATTCAGTATGTGCTTCATAGCATTTTCTGGGAAGATAAGAGAAATGAAAAAAAATATGGCAATGACAGACTGTCATCAATTCAGAAGAATTAGGGACAGCGTGACTGTCAGAAACAGTGTGAGCTCTGAAGTCAGAATGACTAAGGCTGACCACCCTCTCCCCTTCTGAGACAGTACCTCATGGTGCTTTAAAAACACAGTCCTTCCTGAGCCAGGCTGCCGAGTTTACTTAACCTCTCTGGGCCTCGATTTCCTCACCTATAAATGGAGGTAATAAAACCATCTACTGCATAGAATTGTTGAGAAGACTAAATGAGTAAGGTGCTATAAAAGATATTTGCTCTCTTCAACTTCCTCATCAGTTAAATGGGGTAACACCTCCTTCACGCGGTTATTTGAAAGTGAGCCCGTAAGAAACATATCTCAGTGCCCAGCACAGAGCTGACACCAGACACCTGTTATTCCTAGTGTGGGCTGCAAGCTTTACACAGGCTGGCTCATTTAATTCCCACGGCAACTCCACGAAATCAGTAATATTTATTCCCATTTTATTCACTCAGATAAAAGCAAAGTGAGATACGTAAGTAATTTGCCTTAGATCAGAAAGTGACCAAATGGCTAAGCCTTGAACCATAAGAATATGTTACAAATGCATTTAAAGCAGGATCTTCAGCCCTTGGCTGAAATAACCAGTTAGAAAGACATTTTTCAGTCAATTGAGACTGAGAGTTAAAGACATCAGGGAATTATTCTTAATTTTGTAAAGTGTGATCATGGTATTGTGGTTTCACGGGATAGTATACTCGTCTTTTGGAAAGTAAGCTCAAGTAATTGGATATGAGCGTTCTAATGTCTAATTTCTTTGAAATGCTTCAGCAAAAATATTAAAGCCTTTTTTTAAAAAAAATGGGAAATCTTCCAACATTAGGGAAAATATGAGTGAGGGCAGAGCTACAAATCCATTCTCAGCAAGTTGTGTGTTGCAGAGAAGAGTTCATGAACAAAATAGAAAGCTGAATTGTAGCCAGGTGTCTCCTGAGTTACAGCTGCTTGAGAAGGGTTTCTTCATTTTGTCTGCAAATTTCCAAATCATTTATAACCATGATCAAATGATTTAAGAATACAGACGGAATACATATGATTTAAAAAAATTTTTCCACTCCCTGTATACAAAAGACCACTTTGAATAATTTATTGATGCTCTTTAATTTTTCAATTATTAAAAAAAAGATCTGTGGAGTTGTAAATCTTAACATGCATTTCTATCTGGAGTGGGATCAAAACAGGATCAGGGTATTTTCTGTATGGAAGCTGTTGTTTAGGACCATCAGCGAAAACAGGATTCCTGAATTTATGAGCATGTATTTATTAGAGAGCACTTTTATTTTTCTCTTTTCTTTTCTTTTTTGGCCGCACTGCACAGCTTGCAGGATCTTAGTTCCCCCACCAGAGACTGAACCCCGGCCACAGCAGTGAAAGTACAGAGTCCTGACAACTGGACTGCCAGGGAATTCCCTAGGGAGGAGTTTTAAACTGACATGGAAAAGAACATTAGAAGACAAAACTTATTATTTTTTAAAAATTAAGCATGATTTTACCAGTTGCAAGACTGAATTATTGTATTCTGATGCTAAATGTAATGTACTTAAACACCTGTATTGTGTAATAAAAACCTTAAATATATGTGGACTATCAGGAAAATCTATTTTACCTAAGGCACAAATATATCTCTCAAGTCTCCAGTTTGATGTCACTTCCTTATAAGTAACACACCTTGTCTACTTCCGAAAGATTATCTCAGGGACCTCAAACATAAAACCATTAGAAAATAGGAGACTGTAATGAATATAGAGGAGCAGTAAATAAATCTAGCGAAAACCTAAGCTAATATGGCTACCATAATCAAGCAAAAATTTTAGCTGAGCTTCCAGAAAGTGGTAGCAAAAACAAATAAAACAAAAAAGCAATCACAGCTAGCTCTGTAACTCAGAGAGAAACCTTCTTCCTGGCACCAGCATTTAAAAGGAATTTTTTCAGAGGGATCATTACATAAGAACGTTGAACAATATAATGGACAGAGTCCACAAATGGCAGTTTACAGCCCAAACAGCCCGTTTTCTTACCAGGCATTTCTTGTCTCATGACAAGGTCATTACATTAAAAGAAATCCCGAGAAGGCCACTTCTGCAGTGGGCTAAGGTGCCACAGCTTTCTGATTCTCTAACTGAAACCAGAACCTGTCCTCAAATATCCGTTGTCTCAACTGGGCTTCTGACAGCAGTGGGGGCAGGCAGTTCCATGCTGAACTGCTCAGAAAGCCTGGAAGAGAGAGATTTATTTCTTGCTGGTGATTCCACCTGAAGTCCCTTTGCTTTGGATACCAGATGGGGTAGAATGTACAGCCGACCTGCTGCCCTGAAAAGGGAGCAGCCAGGCCAGCATCCCCAAGGGATGGAGCCAAGGAACCCAATCTAGGGTGGTGAACCAATCTCCAACAAGCCCAGAGCATGGCAACCATCCCTCCCTGCTACTACCGCTAACTGTGTGTGCAGGGACAAACAAGGACCCATAAAAATACCTGTTTATTAGTCAAGTCCAAAAAGGGGCAAGGCGCAGCAGCATATTCCTCCCCCTGCTCCATACGTCAGCCCTAGAAGGTCAACATTTTACGATTTCAAGATACAGTTTATGAAGGCAAGGCAAAAGGTCTAAAATAGAAAGACCAGCAGATGTGGTGGGGCAGCGGACACACACACACCAGCTACAGACGCGTGTCCGGCAGACCAGGAGTTACTGCAGTCAAAGCTCCCTGGGGACCCACAGAAAGGAAATTCCCTTTCCCAAACACCAACCCTCCCAACACCCCCTCCCGCCCAGCCTGGTGACAGCAGACGCCAAAGGATAAAGGGGCATTTAAAAAAAAAAAAAAAAGTGAGTAGATTCTTAGAGCACAGCATTCTGTCACCTGCTGCATAGCCCTCAACGCCGGCCAGCCCTGAGTCACTTCCCCTCTCTGCCCCGGGTCTCAATGCTCGCGGGCGCAAAAGACCCGGGGCCTCGGGCGGGGGCTACCCGCAGCCCCCACGCCCCAGCACACACGTGCGGGGCCTCCCTCCAGGCAAGTTCCGGCGGCTGCAGACCCGCTCTCTGCGCCCGGGCCAAAGAGCCCCAGCCGGCGCCGCCGCTACCTTGGCTAATGGCAGCTCTGAATGAAAGAAGCCGAGGCAGGCTCCGGATTTATGAATGTGCAGGGGAGGAGGGGAGGGATATCATGTGACAATAAAGGAGACCGTCTTATTCACAAAAAAAAAAAAAAAAAAAAAGTGGCTGGCGGCGGGCACAGCCACTGAGCAGAGGCGGCCGCCGCGGTGCGGTGACCGATCGGACCCGAAGCCGACGACCTCAGGCACGGGGCCGGGCGGCCCAGATTCTATTGCACCCGCGATCGGAAACGCCTCGGGCGCGGGTGGGAGAAAGCCAAACCGGACTCGGCGACCGTGGAGCCGGAGGGAGCTGCACCTTGGCCCGGGGCTGCAGAAAGACACGGGTCCCGCGGGAGGCGGCGGGTCCGCCGGAGAGACCCTCCAGCGAAGCGCCCCGATCATTGTTCCCCTTGGGCCCGCGGGCCGGGCACGCACGCGTGTGCACGCGCACACGCACAGATAAACACACACACACATACATACACACACGTGTCCGCAGCGCGCTGCCCCGCACGCTCCCGCCCGCCCCCGCCGCACGACCCCTGATCCGTCCAGCGAGCAGCCCAGACCCCGCGGGACGCCTGTGCTGGGCCCGCCGGCGCGTGCACACACACTCACACGCGCCGCGGGACCCCTGGGCGGCTCCAGCACGCCGGCCCGCGCGGGGACCCGGGCGCACGCAGACCCCCGCGCAGCCCGCGCCCAGTCCTCCCTGTGCTCCGCGGTGTTTTTTATGAATGAAAATGTGGTATGCAAATGAGAGCGATTCAGGAAAACGACATGGCGGAGCCTCGGCCCCAGTGGGCTCCCGAAGGGACCGCGGGGCGAGCGGCGGTTGGGAGAGCCACAGAGTCACCGTGTAAAAACCCACCGACCCCGGGAAGCCGGAGCGGGGGTGTCAGGTCTTCTGCTCCCGTCGCCGAGGATCTCGGCGGGAGGGGTGTTTGTGAGTCCCCGGACAGGGAACGGGGACCGCCCCGAGGTCACCCGCGCGCCCTTGGCCCCCGCAGCGGCCACCAGCCCGCCGACCCAAGGCGCGCCCCCGCTGGCCCGCAGCAGTTTTCGCCCCCTCCTCACTTCAACAAGCGGGAAATCTCGCGTCCCAAACCCCACAGGCCAGCGAGTCGCTGCACCACACGCCAAGTTCACCCAACCAGAGTCCCCGCCCGCGTCCTCAGCCCCGGCCCCCACGCTGCCCCTGCGGGGCACCCTCTTCCCACCCCGCGGCCAAACTTACTCGTCCGGGTGTGTTTCTTCGGTCATTTTCCTGTTCACCTAGACGCCTGTCCCGCGGCGGGCAGCTTTGCTCCCTTCATCTTCCTGTCTGCTCACCCCCCTTCTTCACATCTCCGGAGATCGCCTGATTTGGTTGGGGGGAGCTGCTAGAGATGAAGGGGACGCCGCAGAAGGCAGAAGGGGAAGCAGGGCGACCGGAGCGCGGGGTGAGGTCTGGGGGAAGGGGTGCACAGGCAAGCTTCGGGGGGGAGTGAGCGCCGCAGTGCCGAGGGGCGAGACGGGCGGGGGCTCCGGGGGCGGACGGAGAGGAGAGATTTGGGCAGGGGACAGCGATGGGGGAGAGGAGGAGGAAAAACAAGCGCGCCGTGGAGCGGCGGGGACCGCTGAGAGCAGGAGGAGAGGGCCGGCCGCGGGTGGGGGCTTGGTCCGGGGTTGCCCCCGGAGAACCGGGCCAATCACGGTTCCGGGGAGCGCTCGGCGGTCGGGGGAGGTGCGCCTGGAAGGCGGTGCAGGGCGCCCGGTACGAGCCCCATCTCTTGACTCCGCCGATTTACTCCATATTGGATTCTCACCGCCGCCAACAGGAGGAGGAAGTAGGGCGGAAGCGATGACGTCTTCCCAGCGGCCAGAGGTGGTGGAGTGCAAAAAGCTTCCTACTTGCGACCGAAAAAAAAAAAAAAAAAAAAAAAAAAACTTTGTTCCGTCTACTGAGCATGCCCGGCTTCCTTTCCCCCACCCCCACCCTCCCTCCTGGCTTCCACTCCCGGAGGAGCCCCGGAGCGGAGTTACTTGCGCCGCGTCTAACTCCGGATCCTCCTTCGTTAGCGCTCCGGGTTTTAAGATGCCCGAGAAGAGGGAGGAGGCGGCAGCCGCAGACTCGCACACATCTGGCTCCCGGTTGGTTCCCTCCCTCCTTCGAAACCCCTGGATTAAAAATCCGAGGACTGGGGGGAGTGGGGAAGGGGGAGGGGGAAGACGAGGAGCTCAGAGGAGGGCCAGGGGGTGCTCGCGATCAGAAGACCAACTATCCCCGACCTTGGGGCGGGAGGGTGGGGGGGCGGCACAGATGCCTTTGCCAAGATTCTGAATGTCAGAGGCTTTTCAGTTTCACGTGAATCTTATGATCTTTTTTTTTCTTAGTAGGGGAATGGGCAATTTTAAGGAACCATTATTTGTACATTGAAAAAAAGAAATCCAACACAACCCAGAAACGTTTGCATTCCAGTAGAAATGAAAGATTTTCCCAGTTTAAAAGGTAAACCCAAATATGTTTTTTAAATTATTCAGTAAATCTGTCTCAAGTTGGTGGAGGATGGCCCTTGTCCCAGGCCCTTGAACGCCACAGTTCCTGGCCCAGAGGTTGCCAGCTGCATGGGCTTTGGCACAGTGAGATGGGGAGATGGAGAGCTCCTCGAGCCCTGCTCTCCCGCCACCTCCCCTTTGTTTTTAAATTATTTTTCCTGCCTTGGCCTGGGACCATGGGCCTGGATGGGCCTGCACTTTCTAAAACAGCACTGTCTAGGCAATGGGCAGGCAACCTAAACAACTGTAACAGGATCTTTGCTTGGCTTGATGCTCTGCTGTTGCAGTCTTGAAATTCTTTATGGTGTTTGAACAAGGGGCTTCACGTTGTTACTCTGCAGTGGGTCCCACAAATTCCATAGCTATTGGATATTTCCTTCTGGGATCTTGCTAGGGAGCAAGAGATGCAGTCTCTGCCCCTTCCTGATCTCCCAGTGCAGTACTTTTCTATCCTCCTGAATGTGCCAAAACACTACACAGAGATTTTTAACTTAATAGCAACCACTGAACAAATTAAGAGAAGATTATATGCCTCAAATGTAGTATACCTAAAGTGTACATGTATGCATTTGGACAGCCACAAGTACACTAAAGATAGAATTTCACCTTGAGTCAAGGAAAAGCTAGTGGTTTACCCTAGGCTTCGTGTTTACGATAACCATGATCTTGGTGGACATGGATTGGGTTCCACCTGCCCTTGATGCTGAGTGCTGGTGTGTGGTGGTGAAAAGGGCACTAGACAGGGGAGGAACACCTGGGTTCTGGTTTTCTCCTAGCAGCCCTGAGACCCTGAGTGAGGCTTTTAGCAATTATTCAGTTTCTTTATAAAACAAAGATAACAAGGCCACGCTTGTCCTTCTGTTTTTGAGGCCGTTGAGGGTCTATGAGAAAGCACTGAACAAAGCAAGACCTAGTTGTTGTCTAAATCCCCATAAGGCTAAGGCATCTACCCAGTTCTCACCTTTGCCCATTGTTGCTTTTCTCAACAATGTTTGAAAGAGTTCCCACTCATTCATTCCTGAACTTCCAGGAACATGGACATTTGTCCATGTCAAAATTTTCCACCCAATGGGCATCTCTTCGGTGCCACCCTCCAGTTTCAGAGTACTCAAATGGCAAGGTGGCAGGTGAGGTGATTATTAATTTCTGCAGGTAGGCAAGCTGATTCTGTGTTATCACAACTCATTCATCCAGCTCCCTGCTAATAGCAGTGAATGACTGGCCCAACCCAGGGACCAGGCAGCCGGAGGAGCAAAAGAAAACATTCCAAGGTCCAGGAGTAACCAGGTCCCAAATTGGTTGTCCTGCTGCCAGACTCCAGCAGGTCCTTAAAGTTCTCTGAGCCTCGGGTTCAGTGTCTGTAGTGTCTGGATAATTCCCACAACATAGAGTCGTTGGGAGGATTAAATGGCTATAAAGTGAGGGCACTGTGTTAAGCACTCTGCAAACAGGAGATTAATGGCAACCATTTCTTCCCTCTAGCCAGTGGATTACCAAATGCTCCGCCCACCACTCCTGGTCCTCTGTGTTCCTCTAAAGAAAACCTTGCAATTCTCTTCTGCCTTCTTCATTACCCAAAAGGGGCCTTTTGATGAAAATATTACTAGCAGGTCACCTCTTGGTCCCCCCCATCAATTGCTAACTGTGACTCCAGCAGCTCCAAAAATAAATGGCGGTAGTGGGCGAATAACTTAGATGTTTTTTGATCTATCAGGGTGTTATCAAAGTCTACTGGATTGTTTCCAGAATAGAGGGTATCACGGATTCAGGGCTTTAATTTAATGACATTGCTGAAAGAGCTAAATACCCGCATCCCGGTCTCTCCCGCACAACCAGCGAAACAAGGGGCAGGCAAATCAAACCAAGGGTGTCTCGTACAGCATCAAAAGTAATATTGATCTGCTCACAACTTCACGCTAACCCAGCGGAACCCCCAGCAGGACCCCCACCTACCCGCCTCTCAACCGGAGTCCGGAGCCGGGGAGCACCCCCTCGCAAATCCTCCTCGCCAGCCGCCTGGAAAGCCTGGAGCCCGGAACCGGAGCGACCCTCGGCGACCGCCGGACGGGCATGCTCAGTAGACCCGCAGGTCTCCTTTAAGTCGGAAGCCGGCCGCGGCCCCCGCCCCCTCCCGCCCCGCGAGGGCGCGGGGAGAAGCGGACATTTTCTCCTTTTCAGCAATCTGCTCTTTCTTGTCCTTCGCCCCCGCGCTGCGTCCTCCCACTTCTCGCCCGTCGGGGTCCGGTAGGGCGGGGAGTGTAGATCTCCCCGGGGTGGGCTGGTGATAATCAGTCCCCTTCCCTTCCCGGGGGTGTGGGGGCGTGGGATAGGGGGTGACTGGGGGAGGACTCCACTGTGCCCTAAGGTTTGTGCTGCCCGGCCGCGGCCCGCAGGAGCCCCCCTACTGCCGCGGCGGCCCCCGCTCCCCGCCCCGTGAGGCGGGCGCAGCTGCGTCCCGCCTGTCCTCACCTCACCCCCATTCTGCCCCTTAGGTATTTCTCAATGACCGGCGCTCGGAGGACACTTCCGACCCGGGAGGGAGCGGGTAGCATTAGCTCCCGCTTTTATCAGTTCCTTCCGGCCTGCAGGGAGCCCAGCCCTGCGCTCAGTTTGGCCGCGCCCGGGTGCTTTTATTATTCTGTTTAAATAAGCAGTCGTGTGTGCCAGGGTGTGCCAAGCGACTTTGCAGCCTGGCTGCCTCCCCCCAGACCCGCCGGCTGGAATGGAAACCCAAGCTCTCTCGTAATGAAGGGGATGATGCAAACTTAGAAACTGACCCGGCACCCGGGAATGATGCCCCACCCCCACCCTTGGCGCGCGGCGTCCCAGTACGGGCATGAATGGCTGGAGCCCAATTGCATAATCGGCGCGGTATATATAGCCGGCGGGCAGGCCGCTGACGCGCTCCTGCGTCCTCTTATCGTGACTACTTCATCGCCGATGGCGTTGGCTCCCGGGTCATTTTCCCTTTCAGCTGTAAGGCAGGGATTTTAAATAGCAGAGATGAAAGCCTCTTGTCCCTGCCTCCCTCCTCCCTTGAGTTCATGTATTATGAATGAAACCTCGCTGCTTCCTGAAATCCCTACTTCAGGTAGGAGAGAGGCTCAAAGTCAAGGGTCAAGGCAGCGGTCCACCGAACCTCGTGTGTGTGTGTGTGTGTGTGTGTGTGTGTGTGTGTGTGTGTGTGTGTGCACGCGCGCGCGCTCGCATCCGGGAGGGAGAGAGAGCAAGAGGTGATTGACAGGACTGGGCAACCTTCTCGTTGAGAAAACGTAACCGCTTAGGGTTTGCCCCTGGAGTTTCAGTTTACAACTCTACAGCCTCAATTTATGAGTAGATTATGCAAAGGGTCCTTTCGGCTGTGGGCTGTGGCTGCTCGCTCTCCCTCAGAAGGCCTCCCTTCTGTAGAAGTGCTGTTTCATTCGGAGGAGCTGGTTCCCTTTCCCCTCGGAGGCAGCAAACATCCCCGGCTGTCAAAGCCCTGGGGACATTTGAGGTCTGGGAGAAAAGCAGTGCAACGGGTGTTTAGCCATTCTCTTGTTCTAGAACTCTTCTTAGAAGCTTCAGCTATGTCCAAAGATGAGGAAGTATAAAAACTTATTCTTTCCAACTGTATTTCACAAATACGGGGTCATTTTAAAGATGACAGTATGCAGAGGGGTTTTTTACCTCTTCTCTTAAACACCAAGTTTCAACTTATTTTCTCAGAATAAAATGACAGGTTCTTCATAAATGCATTTCTGGCATGTGAAAGGCAGTGGTCTGGTCATTATTTTTCAAACTGGAGGCCCATTCCTCCAACCTGCATTTAAAGTGCCAGGTGCTTTGTGAGGCTATGGGGATACAGTGGTCAATGAACCTCCTGCCCTCTAGGGTTTCAGTCAGGTGGGGCAACAGTCCCCTAAAGAAAGCATTAGGACAATGGCATAACTGCTCTAAAATATGGGGTAAGCAGGAGAAAAAGCAGAGGTCAGGGAAAGGAAGGCTGCCCAGAGGAAGGGGTGTTTGAGCCAGATCTTGAAGGAAGGTGAGAGGGCGTAGATAACTGACCCAAAGGCCCTAAGGTGTGACAGTGTGGGGAGCCAGGGTAACAGAGTGGCCCGAGGAGAAAGGCAGGTCAGGGAGGCAACAGAGACCATGCTAAAGGAGGTTAGACTCTCCTGAAGTCTTGGAACCTTTTGCAGCAGGTTCACAGCTGAGCTTTGTCCAGTCCCAGCTCTTTGCAAGGGCCCCTATAGTTATGCAAATATAAGGTAAGTGGGCATCCATTGTTTGGGGGCTTGCAAACTGATAGCCCCTGGGTCAGATAAGGCCCCAGATAAATTTTGTTTTGCCTGCTTTTTTAAAGAAATCAAGCTAACAGTTTGAAATCAGAATATTTCACATAAAAATCAAGATTTTTAGCTCCTCCTGAAAAAACTCCAAAGATGTGGGGATGGTGAGTGCCAAATTCTTGCTTGGTAACAGTTGATCGCAGCAGAGTGGTTGCTGCCGAGTCTGTCGGGCTTCTGGCTCCTGTAGGCATTTGAGTTTTTGACCTCAGACATAAAAGAATCCTTTATGACTGGATCATGGCCCCACTCTGAGACCCCAGGTAGGCAGACCTTGGCACTAGGTACACAGCATTTTAAATGAGGACCCTCTGGTCTCTTGGGAGGAAAGACACCAATCTTCAATCTCCTACCCCAAGACTCTCTATTATAAATTAGGCCAAACATGGTGGTTTAGAATGGGCTCAGTCATAGCCCAGTGGCAGGGAAGCAATGAGGCCCCTAAAATAACAACGCTTATCCCCAGCTCAGGCTCTGTTTCTGGGGAACTCAACCTAAGATCTCTGCCAACAGGGCAGGTGAGGTTCGAGTGATCCACTGGAAAACTCCCCAAATGGGATCATGTTTGTACCCTAAATTTATGGAGCAGCTTATATAAGTTACATAACCATTTTAAGCAGGGAATACCAGACTCAGATTTACATTATTAATAGATTACTCCAGGCATGGAGGATGGTTTGCAGGAAGCAAAGCAAAGACTGTTTAGGGAGAATTTTTCTTCTTCTATGACAGAAATAACAATGCATGACAAAGCACAGTGGCATTGGCCATGAGATGGCAAACTAATTCCAAAGACACAGATGGGATGGAAATGACTTGGCTTTATGATCTATTAGATATGGAGACTAATGGAGAGGTCTGGGATAACTTCCAAGTTTTTGACTTGGGAAATTGGATGGATCTTAGTGCCTTTGACATGATTAGGGTAACAGGAGGAGGGCTTGATCACCAATAGACAGTTGCTACCACTCAACTCTGAGACCCTAAAAATAGGTCAGGGATTGAGGGATACAGGGAGGCCAGAACATAGGAAAGCAGAACCTAGAGATGGAGATGGAGGGACAGTTCCCTGAGGACATCAGTTGAGCAACTGGATTCAACATTGCCTGAAGCTTGAGGATGATCTGGACTGTTTAGATCAAGTTGGGCTTCTGTCACTTATAGCCAAAAAAATTCTAACTACCAAAATAGAAAGCCATATTTAGGATAGCGAAAAAGATTGAGAGGAACTAAGGAATGGAACGTAAGGGAATTTTAGAATGTATGTTTGCTGTTTGCAATTTAACATAAGGACATCTGGGGTCAGTGCCAGGGAATTTCATAGAGATTCTGATTTAATAGAACAAATTTCTCCCAGGAAGTTAGTCAACATTTTATGAGTTGTACCAACCTCTCTTTTTGGCCTTAGCATCCCATTGTCACCACCTTATTTCACATCTCCAGCTCCCTTCTCACTCTTAATATCATGCCTCATTTTTACTACCTTTATTCCCCAGCCCCTTTCTTCTTTAAAGCTCATAACTGAGAAAGGATGCTTAATAATATAAGAGAATATGAACTTTTAGAATTGGAAGAAAATTAAAGATCATATGTTTGTGGCAACCAAACGTTTTACCCAAGCTTTTTGGAATGCGTAAAAGGAAAAGAGGAAAACAAAACTCAGTAAGATATGGTCCCTGTATCAGTTAGCTTTTGCTGTATAACAAACCACCACAAGGGACTTCCCTGGCGGTCCAGTGGTAAAGACTCTGTGCTTCAACTGCAGGGGGCTCAGGTCTGATCCTTGGTCAAGGAACTAAGATCCCACATGCTGTGTGGCCAAAAAACAAACAAACAAAAGAAAACACAAAATTTTGTGGCTTAAAACAATAAACATTTTATTATCTCTCATGAGTGTCTGGTCTTTAGACCAGGTGACTGTTCTGGCCTCGGCCAGCTCAGCTGGGGCTGGATGATCTAGGATGGTCTCTTATGTATCTGGTGATTGGCAGGCTGACTGGTCTAGCCTGAGCTGGACTAGCTCATCTCTGCTCCATGTGATCTGTTATCTTCCAGTAGATCTGCCCAGATTAGATCACATGGCAGTGGTGGCAGGGTTCCCAGATCAGCAAGAGGGCAAACCCCAAAGTACATGCATTTTTCAAGCCTCTGCTTGCATCACATTTGTTTATACTATCTCATTAGCCAGAGAAGTCACATAGCCAACCCAGAGTCAAAAGTCAAGAAGCAGGGAATTAGACTCTCCTTCTTGACCAGAAGAGGGGCAGAGTCACATGGCAAGGGATGTACATACAAGGATGAGAGGAATTTGTAACCCTTTTTATAGTCTACTTCAAATTTCAAATTAGAGAAGGATATTTGTAATAATATACATTGATCACATATATAAGTGCTGTATATTTATTTATACAAATATATGATAAATATATTAGAAAATATACTCTAAGCATATACGTATATCATATATTTAAATATAGGTATTATATATTTATATATAGGTATACTATTTATGTATAGGAGTACTATTGATAGAATTCTGCCTTTACAGTCACTGATTTATGGCCAAAGTAACTAAAACTACTTAATGTTTAATAGATTTGTTCATGCTATAAAACTCTTCTCAATAATTTAGTGAGTAAAGAAAGAGACCTTTCAAACTTATTATGCTTTCCCTTCTTTCTTAGCATGAAAATCCTGTCTCTGGTATGCCTTACTTCTTAAAATAGGTATATTCCTAAAGAGATCTAGGCAATTGAAATATTTGTTAAAAAAACAAAGCACATGGGCTTCCCTGGTGGCACAGTGGTTGAGAGTCCTCCTGCCGATGCAGGGGACACGTGTTCGTGCCCCGGTCCGGGAAGATCCCACATGCCGCGGAGCGGCTGGGCCCGTGAGCCATGGCCGCTGAGCCTGCGCGTCCGGAGCCTGTGCTCCGCAACGGGAGAGGCCACAACAGTGAGAAGCCCGCGTACCACAAAAAAAACAAAAACAAAAAACCCTACAAAGCACATATAAAAAACACTAGGAAAACTTAACTATTTAAGATTGCTATAGATTGAATAATTTGGAAAAGCAAATAATCATCCCTTAATTTGTTCATTATATTAACTCAGATTTTATATGTCATTTTGGAGTTAAAGCAAGGCATACTTGTATACTTTTTTGATGATAGCAGAGGTGGTGCTTTTGATGGGAGAAATGATGGTGGAGATGTTGAGAGGTAGGTAGTGGTGAAGGTAATAGCGGTGATGGGGTGGAAGTGATGGTGTGGTGATAGTGGTGGAGGTGATTATGGTGATTATGGAAATAATGGTGGTGGAAAGATCTGAAATAGAAACTTTCAGTTTGCTGCAAGAGTTTCCCTGTGGTCCTCTCACCAGATCCCAGATATACAGACTGCTGGGCAGAGGCATTGAAGAAAGGACCAGAAAAACAGTAAGTCAGAGAAGAGAAGAAGATAAAATGTAGGATGAGACGCGCAGTAGGCCAGGCAATTTCCCATGATGCCAGGAGGGGCAACCAAGTACTCTTCTTCCAGGCCTCAGTTGGGTATCACTTGCTTTGCTCCAGGGAGGCTTCTGTCCCCTCCCCTTAGTTGGGCTAGGTGCTCCTCCCATGTGTACCCTCTTCTTCTGTCCTAACGCTCTTTACACCTTTTGTAATTTGATATCTGTCTATCTGTATTCCCTCCCAAGCTCACTGAGAGCAGAGACCATGTCTTTGTCTCTCTTACTGAATAGAGAGTCACTCTGACACATAGTGGGTGCCCTGTAATACTTAGTAAATGAATGACAAGTCACAATGGTTTGCCTTCTTTCTTTCCCTCTAAAAGTGCATTTTGCTCCATGGCATCAGAGAAAGTGCCCTTCTGATGACTTCTTGTGTGTTGCTGGCCCAGCTTTCTGATTTCAGATATGGGCTGGGAAGGTCCCCAGTTGAACAGTAATATAAAATCATGGAGTACTAGAGTTCAAAGGACATTAAAGGACCACCTGTTTTAAGATGAGGAAACTGGGGACCAGATAAGCCAAGTGACTCCGTTAAGATGACACAGATAGTCAGGGTCACATCCAGAACCGTACCTCAGGAACTCAAAGTCCAAATTCCATAACTGACGTGCCTTTGTTGGAATAATACCTTGGCGCTTATTTCTAGTTACGGTGATAGCGCGCACTGTTGCTTATCGATGTTGAAGCTTGTTCATGAAGGAGAAAATGAAGACTTGCTTTTGGCTTTCCAAAGACTACTCAGGCGGCTATATATATATATATATAGATATATATATATGTAGGCCACGCCGCGGGCCTTGTGGGATCTTATTTCCCTGACCAGGGATTGAACCCGGGCCGTGGCAGTGAAAGGTGAAAAGCCTGGAATCCTAGTCACTAGGCCACCAGGGAACTCCCAGGGAGCTATATGTTATTTTCTTGCATTATGGCTCCCATTAAATTCTACTGCACACTGCTGGTCTAGGGCAATGATGGTAATCCCTTTCTCTAGTTCTTGGTTTAGGGGTGGCCATGGTTTTTTCTTTTGACTGAGCATTGTTTTATTCCTTGTTTTTCCTTACACTGAACTGTCACAGGGTGACCAATAAAATGCAAGGAGATGTCTGCTAGGGAAATACTGGAAAAAATTTGAATCCCTGAACAAAAGAGAGATATGGGGTGAGAGGGAGTGCTCCCCTCTACCCCCGCCCCCCCGTTCCTGCCCTCAGAAGTTCTTGTGTGAGACAGTGATGTTTAGCACTACCAGGAGGAGAATGCCAAGAAAATCAAAGGAGAGCTGACTGAGAATCCTGGAATCGCTGAGCTACTGAGTTGACCAGACTTGGAACCCACCTACCTCTGGACTTTAGGTTATGTGAAATTGTACATCTTTATTGTTTAAGCCACTTTTTTTTTGTTTTTTTTTTTTGCGGCACGCGGGCCTCTCACTGCTGTGGCCTCTCCCGTTGCGGAGCACAGGCTCCGGACGCGCAGGCTCAGCGGCCATGGCTCACGAGCCCAGCCGCTCCGCGGCATGTGGGATCTTCCCGGACCGGGGCACGAACCCATGTCCCCTGCATCGGCAGGCGGACTCTCAACCACTGCGCCACCAGGGAAGCCCTAAGCCACTTTTTACCAGTGTCTTGTTACTTAAGGTCAAACTAAGTGATTGACACTGTATTCATTCGTTGTATGCACAGAAGTCCCTGTTTTAAGTAAATCCCAGTGTTTCAACAGCAGGTGTCTGGTTGTTTTGCCACTTGCAGAAGAGGACTAACCAACAGAGTTAACTTCTAGACACATCTCTTTGAGATGTCATCTGCTATCATTTGTAGGCTAAGAAATTTTTGTTGCTATTCATGTAACAACCAAACATTGACCATCTAAAAAACATAAAAACCTCTAGCTTATAAGCACACAGGTTGTACGCTCGTAACGTGGTTAAAACTCAATGGTTTTGTTCCATTGTTATTTGTGATTATAAGAGTAAGCCCTGGGACTGCCCTGTTGGTCCAGTGGTTGAGACTCTGCGCTTCCACTGTGTGTGTGTGTGTGTGTGTGTGTGGTGGGGGGGCGGTGGCATGGGTTTGATCCCTAGTCAGGGAACTAGGATCCCCCATGCTGGGCAGCATGGCCAGAAAAAAAAAAAAAAAATTAAAATGCAAAAAAGTATAGCAAGGAAAAATAATATCCCAGTAATCACACCTCCAGGTATAACCCCTGATAATATTCTGAATGTGTATCTTTATAGACTTTTCCTCTATGTATAGTGTATATTTTATTAAAATATAGTGTATATTTTAATAAAAATAAGATCATACTAAACATAATCTTTTGTAGAGTCTTTAAAAAGACCTCAGTAATAATATGCATGTGTTCAGAATCCTAAATGTCTCATACACATATGAGACATACAGCTATGAAAGCAACTGATAGCTGCTTTCATAGCTCATAGAAAGCAGCTATGAGTTGATATAATTCTCTTTAGTCTTAATGTACATATGTATAGATGTAAAAATCGTTGGCAAATAGTTGACAGCTGGCAAAATAGCTTCATATAAATTATTTTATTCTTTCAAGCCCCTGCTGTAACCCATCTAAACTAGTACCTTAGCATTTATAACAAATATTGAACCTATTTGAACTAGCCTTTTTCACCAACTAAATAATAAATTCCTGGAGGGGATAGGGAAAGCAATGACCAAATTAACTAAATTCTAAACACACATCTATATCTATCAGAATGCATAGTGCATGCGAAGTAGTCAGTACATGTTTATAGAATGAACAAAAATGCCTGTACTGTTTTTGTTTTGCGATTACAATAAATATTCTGTAGGCAAATTTACATCGTTGTTTGCATTGAAATTCTCATTTTACACCAGTTAAGATGACACAATGATTAACATCACAAAAGAAACAAACATTGGACTTCCCTGGTGACACAGTGGTTAAGAATCCGCCTGCCAATGCAGGGGACAAGGGTTTGATCCCTGGTCTGGGAAGATCTCACATGCTGCAGAGCAACTAAGCCTGGGCCCCACAACTACTGAGCCCACACACCGCAACTACTGAAGCCCAGACGCTCTAGGGCCTGTGTGCTGCAACTACTGAGCTTGCGTGCTACAACCACTGAAGCCCGTGTGCAAAGAGCCCGTGCTCTGCAACAAGAGAAGCCATGGCAATAAGAAGCCCACGCCCTGCAGCAAAGAGTAGCCCCCGCCTGCTCCCCGCAGCTAGAGAAAGCATGCGCACAGCAACAAAGACGCAGTGCAGCCAAAAAAATAATAAATAAAAACAATAATAATAAGAAGAGTTGTGTTTAAAAGAGAAAAAAGAAACAAACATTATTATCACCAACATCATCATAAATCTTTTAATGGTCCAGGCTTGAAGATTCTGCCTGAAGTCTGACTTCTAGTTCTGGACTCGAATTTTAATCATTGATGTTTTACCCAACACCAGACAGCTTAGAGTCGAGCAGAAAAGCCAACAGATACCCCAGTATATCAAACCTGATATTTTTGGTTAGCAGATTTTTAAAAATTCAGGTTTAGTCATTTCTGACTAAATGTGTTCATTTTTATCTCAGTACTTGCTGTCCCATAGCTGTATAATCTCTACTTTCCTATATCTTCTTCCTCATTTCCACTCCCTCCTAAACCTACCATAGCCTAGCTTTTGTCCTCACCACTTCACATAAGCTGCTCCGAGGTTAGGTCACATTATCTGATTGCTAAATCTGATGATCTTCCTTCAATATTGATTTGTCACCTAAGCCTGCTGACCACTTCCACCTTCTTGAAAATGCTCCTCCAGCAGCTTCCACAACCCCAACTTCTTGTTCCTCTTTACCTCTCTGTTTATTCATTTATTCAGCAAAAAATTTTACTGAGTACCTGTGTTAAGTGTTATTGTAAGAGTATGCAATAATGTTAATAATGCTGGCATCTACTGAGAGCTTTCCAAGGGCCAGGCAATGTTTTTAAATTTTAAACACTTTACATACATGAACTCAATCTCACCAGAGCAGGGGCTAAAACCTTTTTCTAAACAATAAATATTTTCTTAAAGGTAAATAGTTTTGGCTCTGCAGGCCCTGTGATCTATGTCACAACCACTGATCTCAACCACTATGGCATGGAAGTGGCCACAGACAATACATAAATGAATGGGTGTGGCTATGGTCCCATAAAATTTTGTTTACAAAACAGGTGGCTCAATTTGGCACAAGGGCTATAGTTTGGCAACCCCTGCTCTAAAATCTAAGTTCTGCTGTGGCAGGAATTTTTTTCTGTTTTGATGTATAATGGATAGGAAATATTTGGTGAATGAATATTCTCCTTCTAAGAGAGGAACTACATATTTTAATCTCCATTTTACAAATAAGGCCACTGAAGCACTGAGGTTAAATAACTTGCCCAAAGTCACCAACTGGTATGTGACAAATCCAGGATCTGAACCCACACAAGTCTGACGTCAGAGCCTGTGCTCTTAATCACCGGCTCCAGAGCCGTGGCATGGAGGAGAAGGTCGGCAGCTATTCCCACGGGAGAGCAGAGAAGTTATTTTAGCTGGACCTTGAAGAGTGAAGAAGAATTCACCAGGAAGAAGTGAAGAGGGAAGGGAGAGACTTTGCATGCTAGGATGTAGAAACTGCAAGTATGCAAAAATGCCTGATACAAAATGGCATTATGAGCAAACTGGAAGCCAAGGAAGAAATTTGCTTAGGGAATGCATTCACTTTTCAGTAACTCACATGTCTGGACACAGGGTTTAAGGTGGAAAGTGGTGCAGATGTGGCTAAAGAAGTATGCTGAGGGCCCTTGTGTGAACGAATTTGGATTTTAACTTGGAGGCAGATGGGCTACAGAAGTGTTTTGAGCCTAGGAAAGAATGACCGTATTTGCATTTTAGATCCATTTTTAAAATTACGTTTTATTTTAAAATTAGATGATACATGAATATTGTACAGCAAACAAAAGCTGAAAAGGTCTTCCTCTTGTCCATCTCCAGCCTTTCAGTTCCCTGTCCCAGAGGCACCCACAGAGTCCAGTTAGAAAGACTTCCTCTGTAGTCGGAAGAATGGATTGGGTTGGGGTGAACTGGATGTTTTATTAATTAAGTTAATTTAATTAGTAAAGTTATTAGTAAATTGATTTAATTTTTCTCTTTAGGGTGGATAATGAAAAAAGGTTGAGGAAGACTGACCTACACTTTTATAAATAGTTCCTCTATTAAATCCTCTTCAAATGACTCAAGTTGTATGCATCTATTTCTGCCCATGTGCCAAACTGATAATGGATAGTGAGGCGAGGATGGAGGATGGTTATCCACATGGTACATGATCAAAGAAAAAAGGCGATGTAACATCTTGGTAGTAAGCACTGCCTGCTGGGATTAGAATCCTGGCCCTGCTGTGTGATTTTAGGGAATAATAATGGTACCTATCTCCTAGAGGTTGTGAGGATCTCACTCTCTGTGCGTTAGCTATTGTTCAAAGAGTCAGATGATAAGAGCTTCAAAGGAGGAGGGGGTTTTGCCAGAGGGTGGAAGAATAAAGGTTTATAAGTCGGATTGAGGAATATGGAGAGTGCCAACACCACTTCCCATGCCCATGGGCGTGGGAAAATGAGTAGTATCCTTTCTAGAATTCAACAAAGGAAGAAAGTTCCTTAGGGAATGCATTCACTTTGCTGTTAAGTCAAGGAAGGAGCTAAAAGGTTAAAGGTGAAAAGAAGTTTATTTACAATTGAATGGAGGTTCTGGGGCATAGAGGAAAAGGCCTGAGAAAGGAGAGAAGGAGAGGGCAGAAGGTGGAAAGAAAGCCCAGAGCAGGATGGCAGATTGGAGATTAGAGTAAGGGAGAAGAGACCCAGCTGGAGGCAGGGCCACTGCATATGACAACTCTGGGCTGAGCAGGGCAGGGGTTGGACAACTATCGTCATATCTAACCAGCTGCCTATTTTTGTAAAGCCCACGAGCTAAAAATGGTTTCTACATTTTAAAAATTGCACTTACCAATAATGCATGAAACTGATTTGAAATTCAATGTCAGTATTTATAAACAAAGTTTTATTGGATCACAGCCATGCCGATTCATTTACCTATTGTCTGTGGCTGCCTTCACACTTCAGTGGCAGAGTTGAGTAGTTGCAGCAAAGACTGAATGGCACACACAAGCTGAAAGTATTTACTATCTGGCCCTTTACAGAAAAACTTTGCCGACCCCTGCTCTGGTAGGTCATTCATGGTCTACAATATGAATGGCAACCCTGGAGTTGTGCAACACAAGGTCCTGGCCCTAGGAGTACTCATTCTGGATGGTGGTAAAGGATGACAGTGAGGAAATGCATGGATGGAATTACATGGCCTCGAGGCTCTTTTTGGAATGTGGGCACAAAGTTGTTTTGTTAGAACAAAGCAAGAACAAAGTTGTTTTGTTAGAATCCAGGTTGGCCACCTGGATTCAAGCCACCAGCTCTTGGATGGTGAGGGGCTAGGTGTGGTAGACACAACTGGTTGCCCACACAATCTCCATTTCTCCTCTTGCTCCTTAGGAACAGAAGCCTGATTTTATCAAGGTGTTAATGTGCCCTTTTAAAAACAATCCTCTCAAATAAGAAAAGTGCTCAAAGAATGATGGTAACATGTCAAAAGACACAGAAGTCACCTTATAAAGGGGCTCCTAAAGGCTAAGCTGCAACAATTTGAGCATCAAAATATGTAAAGAGGGTTGTTGATTTTAACTCATTGAATAGACTGGGAATCCATGAGTTCAGATTGAAAAATAGACGGAGGAAGAAGAAAAGTTCTTCTATAGGGTAAAAAGAAAAATAATAAACTGTAGAATGAATGACAAAATTAGAAAATCACTATTTTGCAATCACCTTATTATTCTTTCAGGTAAGAGCATCAGTGAATGCTAAAATTAACAGGTGAAAATTTGATGAGAAACATGACGGTGATACAGTCGCCAAGCATCTCCCCCACATTCTTACTATTTTTTTTTTTTTTTTTTTTTTTTTTGCAGTACGCGGGCCTCTCACTGTTGTGGCCTCTCCCATTGCGGAAAGCAGGCTCCGGACGCGCAGGCTCAGCGGCCATGGCTCACGGGCCCAGCCGCCCCGCGGCATGTGGGATCTTCCCGGACCGGGGCACGAACGCGTATCCCCTGCATCGGCAGGCGGACTCTCAACCACTGCGCCACCAGGGAAGCCCCATTCTTACTAATTTAATTTCAAAGGGTAAAATAGTAACTTTGTAGTAGGGAAATCTGACCAATACCACCTTACCACCTTAACCAAGTGATCACAGTTAATATCAAGATTATGTGCCCCCTGATATGATGCCCCGAGAAGGACACCACATCACTTCTGTAGGATTCTGGTCACAAATATGTAACCAGAATCATGAAAAAACATCAGACAGACCCAAATAAGGGATGTTGTACAAGTAACTGGCCTGCGGGTCTTCAAAAATGTCAATGACATGAAAGATAAAGAGAGTTTTAGGAACTTTTTAGTTTAAAGTAAACTAAAGCAACATGATAACAAATGCAATGTGTGATTCTGGGTTGGTTCCTGGACTAGAAAATATATTTTTCTTTGTGATAAAGCACATGAGGGGGACAGTTGGCAAAAGCTGTAGATTAAATAATAGCATTGTATCAATGTTAATATTCTGATTTTGATCATTGTATTATGGTTATGTGAGAGAAGACCCTTACTTTAAGGAAGCATATCCTGAAGTATGTAGGAGTAAATATGCATGAGGCAGAGAAAATGATAAAGTAAATGTGGTGAATGTTAATATTTGGAAATGTGGGGTGAAGGGTATACAGCAGTCCTTTGTACTATTTTTGCAAATTTTCTATCAGTTTGAAATTATTTCCAAACAAAAAGTTAAAAAAACAAAAACACCTCATCTCCCCCAGGCACCCATGGGGTGAGATATTCGTATCCCCAATCCTGGCCAATGAGTTGTAGTTTTTAGCCTAATGGGTGAGGCTTTTCAGAAAACAATTATTTTTCTGATAAAAAGGGGGAGGCTTGGCAAATGACTTTTGCCCTTTGCCCTTCCCCTTCTTTCTTCTTGGAACACAGGCTTCATGCCTGAGGTGGAGCAGCTATTTTAGGACCATGAGGACAAAAGGATCTGGAAGGAGCAGTGAGTCTTGATGGCTTCATTAAGCCCTGCCTGGACTGCCTTCTAGATGAGAAAGTCAGGTTTCTATTACATGCAGCCAAATGCAATTCCAACTGAGCTAGAACATCTAAGGCTCCCAGTGGTGTTTAAAGTTTAAAGCAGCCTTTTTCATGGGCAATTGCTTCTAACTGCCCCATAAATGTTGATGTTCTCTAAGTTTGGGTCCTCAGCCTTCTCTCTCTCTGTGGTCTCCTTGGGTTACCTCATCCACTCCTACTTACCATTTAAACTCTGATCACTCTCAAGTTACTATTTTCTAATAGCTAAGTATTTTCTCCTAAATTGCGGACCACATAACCAGCTACCTACTGGAAACCTATGCGTATGGTCCACAGTCACTTCAACAGTTAGAAATCTGAATTCTGTTTTCAGACACACACACACACACACACACACACACAGGATTCTCTTTCTCTATGCCTCTCTCTCTTTCTCTTCTTCCAACCACCATCCAAATACTTTCCCAAGTCAGAAACTTAGGAGTCATCCTCTCCTCCTCCTATTTTCTCACCCCTGACATGCAATTAGTCATCAGGTCTTGATGACTCTATTTCCTAAATAGCTTCTGAATCCATTTCCTCCTCTTCATTCCCATTACCTGGATAGACGCCTCATCATCTCTCACTGGTATTTTTTCATTAATCTTCTAAATAATCTCACTGCCTCTGTCCTTTGCTCCCCTAACATACTGCTGTCTGTTATCTTTCTAAAATGTAAATATGATCACTGTGCTTTCCTATTTAAAAAATTCCTGTCAATTAACTGCTTGGTAATAGCTTCACCCCCTCCCCCATTCCTAGTACAGTATGACAGTGCTCACAGATTAACTTTCCTCTCCTGGCTGCCCTTCAGCGCCACATCTCAGAAGGACTGTTGACTGCCCTGGCTGGTTTGTTATATTCTTAGGAGGAAACTTTTCCTCGGTTCCAATAAACCAGTGGTCTTCCCTTGCTCCAATGCTCGATTACTTGCAGCAAGTTGTACCTCACTTTATTCCATGTCAGATGACCTACATCATTCTCTTATCTCTAGCAAAAATAGATTTTATATATTGATTGAAATGAGATGGTGAAGCCACATGTGCGATGGTGAGAGTTGAGCATTGCCTGAATCCAATGAATGTCATTCATATAGATAATATATTGTAATCTGTATATGGTGGCCCAGGTAGGTGAGCTCTAGGGATGTGTATAACACAACCTGGCTCTGCACTGTGGGTCTCCTGTTGCGTTGACTGTTTTTGAGGTAAGCAAGCCTCTGGTCCTGGGACTGATTCCTCCATTTCCTGAAGCCAGCTTCTGGGACTTGGGTGGGACGTGAGAGTCAGTAACAGAGCTGGAAACGAGGTTACTCAGCTTTGGAGGTGCCAGCCATGAGCCTTGTCCTTTAGTAACCTTTCCTGCTCTATTCCTAGAAAAGTACTTTTTTTTTTCAAAACCCAGATCAAATGGACCCATTTAAGCCTTCCCTCACCCAGACAGATTTAGACATTCCTCTTAGGAGCTCCCATGGTACTCACCACCCTATAATGCGATTATGTATTTGCATGTTCATTTCCCTGCTTCTGGTTTCCAGCATCTGAACACAAATCTTACTCCTTTTAGTATGTCCCCCAATGAGTGTATGTTCCCTAAGTAAAGCCTGATGTGTGGGGAATAATCAAAAGGTGTGTGTTGACTGATTAAATGAATGGATGTTTCTTCTAGGTTCCAAGGGGAGCATAAAGGAGAGAGCTGGGACCTGGGTACCACCGCCAATTAGTTCTTCCACTAACTAGCTTTGTTACGACAATCTCCCAACAGATCCTTCCCCTCATCAATGAAGTGGAGACAATAACACCCATCCTGGAAGAGTTGTTTTGAAAATTAAAAGGGTGGCTGATTATTCATTCAGTTGTAGGGATGTACTAAATTCCATTCACGAACTAGGTGCTGTGTTAGGCACCAGAGGTATAACATTGTCTTTTCCTCATAAAGGTTTGCAATCTAGTGAGAAAGACAGATAATTAAACAAAAATCTACAATAAAATATAGTGAGAATTATAATAGGGAAAGAACAAGATACCAGGGGAAAATAGAACAGGGATTATAATCTAGTCTAGGCATTAGGAAAGACCTCTCCAAATGGTATAAAACATTGGTAAAGTACTATACTCATGTCAGGTAGGATATTATTGCTATAGATGAGATTGCCTTTGAATTCATAGGAGGCAGGCATCACATTGCGAAGTAAGGCTTCCTGGAAAATGTGGAGCGTTGAGCTGGACCCGACTTCCTCTGATGTTGCTGACCAATCTTTATCAGAAGGTCATGCCCTTTGAATCCTATTTCCAGGATCAAGGATGGATTTGCCTTCATCGGTCCACACTCCAACTTGCCTTGTGGCTCTGAGAACCAAGCCCTCCTGTTAAAGAAGAATATAAACCACAGAGATGGGGAATGCTATAAGAACATTAGAGGGGCCAGTGATGTTTGTAGGCCAGGCAGCAGTGTAGCACTCTTGACTTCTACCTGCAAATGCATCCAGAATTCGACTGCCTCCGACCACCTCCTCTGTAACCGTCTGGTCCAGGCCATCATCATCCATCACTGGGGTGACTGTAAAAGATTCCAACATGGTCTTCCTGTTTTTACCCTTGCCCTCCTACAATCTGCCTCCACACATATTCCAGCTCTAAAGTTTTTTGTTCCTTCCTTTGGGCACATTAACTTGAAGAAGACCAGCTGTTTGCAAGGAAAGGAGGGCTTGGATGAAAGAATGTGGAAGGAATTATGCTCACTTGCAGGATGAGGAAATGCAGGTAAGTGGTTCCTGCCTACTTCACAGTGGGAACCTGTGGTAGGTAAATAAACAAGACCAAATAAGCCTTCTGATGTTGTGTTTGTATTAAAGTGTTTTTAGATAAGCCCCTGCTCCTTTACCCTTTCCCAGACTCCCCTCCTCCACATTTCCCACACATTCCCTGAGTTGCTTCCTGGCTGCAAACATCCCATCTCTCTGCCCCCTCATCTCCTTCTTTTGCTGACTCACCCTTCACAGTCTTTCCCAGCAAGGCCTGAATATCCTCTTGTCTATCAAAGCCAGCTCCAAACAGTCATCATAATGTCCCAGACTCAAGGAAGGAGCAGGGGAGCCATCACCCCATGGTCAGCTCCTAAGGGTGCCAAATAAAAATGCTAGACACTCGGGGCTTCCCTGGTGGCGCAGTGGTTGAGAGTCTGCCTGCCGATGCAGGGGACACGGGTTCATGCCCCTGTCCGGGAAGGTCCCACATGCCACAGAGCAGCTTGGCCCGTGAGCCAAGGCCGCTGAGCCTGCGCGTCCGGAGCCTGTGCTCCGCAATGGGAGAGGCCACAACAGTGAGAGGCCCGCGTACTGCAAAAAAAAAAAAAAAAAAAAAAAGCTAGACACTCAATGTGGGTTTGCAGTGAGGACAGTTGACCTGACCCAGGGATTCAGACAGGACCCCATCTTCCAAGGATGATCTGCTTCAGATCTTGGTGTTTATTCAAATGCCAGCAAAGTAAGGAATGAAGACACCTTCTATTCCAACACCTTTATTTTTCTTCCCCCAATTTCTATTCTGAATTTTTAAAAACTTAAAGTTGAAAGAAAGAGCAATGAAATTGCTAGATTCTTCACCTAGATTAACAGTTGTTAACATTTGCTTTCTTTTTCTATCCTTCTCTTTTTTCTTTTCATGCTTGAGATTATCTATTCCTTATCTATCTATCTATCATCCAATGTTGGGGAGGAAAAATTTTTCCTCTACTCTTCTTGGTGCTTTGTCTGGTCTAATACTCTTCTTGGTGCTTTGGCTGGTCAAATTAACATCAGAAAGATTAACTGGAGGAAAACCAATTGAATTACATACATATGGGGCCCCCATAAGAATCTGAGACCCAAGGGCAAGGGGGACAGTGAGGCTTATATGCCATCCTGAGCTAAGGAATGGGGCTTCAAAGGTGAGGGTAAGTCACAAGACAATAAGAAGAGCAGATGTTTGGTAATTAGGTGGCTGCCCTGCCAAACAGATAGGTCATTCACATGAAAGTTATCTCTGGTAATAGCTCTCTCTCAGAGCCAGGCCCCCTATCTAAATTCTTTTAGGTAGTTAAGGGGTAGGTAAAAAGTTCTTCCTGAGTCTTTTGGGCTTCCTTTGGGCACATTAACTTGAAGCTCAAGTTAATTGAGCTTCAAGTTATCTCAAAATAATTCACATGCCGAAGTGGTACGTTTTGGGGAGACTTGCTCTGAACCCCTTCACTATCTACACACACACATACACGGTGAACCTTTTGAAATTAAATTGCAGACAACTTGATACTTCACCCCAAATACTTCATCATGCATTTCCTAAGGGAAAAGACATTTTCCTATACAACTCAATATCACATCCACAAAATCTAACATTAGTGAAATAGTATTATCTGAAATACAGTCCAAAGTTTTCCAATTGTTCCAGGAATGTCTTTTAAAGTCCTCCCCACTCCACCCCCCAATCCAGTCAAGGATCAAGTGTTGCATTGTTTGGCATTTGGTTGTCATGTCTCTTTGGTTTTCTTTCATTTAGTACAGTCTCCTCACCTGTTGTTCTTGTTTGTCTTTCACAACATTGACATTTTGAAAGAGTCCAGACCAGTTGTCCTGTTGAATGGCTCCAACCTGGACTTGCCAGATTGTTTCCTTGTGATCAAGCACTCTGGATAAACATTTTTTGGCAAGAATATAACATGGGACATTTTGGGGATTTCCCTCTGCAAGTCATCACAAGGTATGCATCAATTTACCCATTATTGGTGATGCTAATTGTGACTGCTTGGTTCAGGTGGTGTCCATCAGATTTCTCTGTTGTAAAGGTACTTTTTACCCTTTGTCATTAATGAGGAATAAAAGAGAGGTAATACTTTGAGAGCAGGAAATATCCTGTTCCTGCCAAATCTTTTACCCAATGGTTTAGCAGCTATTGGTGATTTTGCTCAAAGCATTTATTATTACATCAGTGGCTGCAAAATGGTAATTTTCTGATTATGTCCTTCCTTCTACATTTATTATCTATCATTTATTTGTTGAAAAATAGCATCCCATCCCACCTTTTAAAATGTTTAACTGTGAATTCTAGATTCCTTTTTTTGTTTTGTTCAATGTTATAGTCCTCTATTATCACTGTTTTTTAATGTTCAAATTTGGTCAGTAGAGCCATCACCTTTAATATTTGATTATTTATATTGACTTCTAAGATTATTATTCCAGGGCAAACAGTTGTTTTCTGTTGCTTTTTTTTGGGGGGGGATGAGATTTTGGACCAGAAATTTGAAGATCTAACTAGGATTATATGTTCTGAGATGTGTAGCCATTTGAAGAATTTCTAGTTGGCTTAAAGCACATGTGCTCATGAAATATGAATCAGAAAAAAAGAAACTAATTTATTTAGAAGGAGAAGATGAAGTTATAGAGGTATCTCCAGAAACCACTATTTTCATTACACCTCGAAGTTATCTGACATTAGAGAATATTTTCTTTTAATCTAAAACCTTCCAGGGCAATGCCAGGGCATGAGAGGCAATATGTGTCATCAAAACAGGGCTTTGTAGCTATACATAACTGGTTCAAATCCCAGGTCTTTCCCAGCTGTGTGACTATGGACAAATTACTTCACCTTTCTCACCTCTGTTTCCTAAGGTAGGTAATGAGAATACATGTATCCCGTGCTTTTTGAAAGTTTGCTTTATGCCCCTTCGCTTTTACGAAAGACCTGCATTAGTACCTGTTTTCTATAACTGCAAGACATCCGAAGAGGATTTTCACTTCTCAAAAAGAAGTCGGAAAGTGAAAAAAGGCGTTCAGCATTGGTTTTGCATGAGCCATCATAGAGGCAGTGCACCCCAAGCAGCAACAGTGAAACAACCAAGCTCCTTCCCTGGGAACTACACTCAGCATCTCAACATCCAGCCGCCATAGTTTTTAACAGTGTCTGTGAGCATCTGTATTTTATCTCAGTTTATTTTGTGCATCCATTAGCAAGATGTGTCGTAAGGTAATTGCTTCTTTGCTTTACGCCGTTTCGGCACATGAAAAGTTTCATAGGAACACTCTCCTTTCGGATAGTGGGGGACACCTGTACTGTTAACCGTGCTCTAAAGATTTTGTCATGATGAAAAATAATGTAGCTTTAGTGCTTCTCAAGTAGTAGGAACTCAGGGCAAGTCATTCCTTTAAAAAGAGAAGTAAGAAGGGAACTAAGTTGGGTTGCATGAATGGCTAAAAGCCTGTGTTGTAATAGCTAAACAAATGTAAATCACTTGGCTGCGCCGAAGTGGAGATGCTCTAAAACCATTTCCTCTGCTCACGGAAGCCTGTAGCAAATGCATCTCACATACTGGAATATACGCTCCATGGAGCAGGGATTTCCATCTGTTTTATTCACTGTTTTGTCCCCAGTATCTAAAACATAGTAGGTGGCTCATTAGATATCTTTTGAATGAAGGAATAAATGAATGACTGAATCAATATAGCTTACCAGATAAAACAGACACCCACTTCTTATGTAACTCATAAGGGTCAGCCTCTACCCTCCTCCCCCTTTTCTAGAGTTGGATTCCTGTGACATAAAGTGGTGTTGTCAGCTTGCTACTGCCACGGTTATGCTGTCTAACTAATTATCCTGAAGCTCAGTTGCTTAAAACAACAATCCTTTATTCTCATGCTCATAGGTCTACAGGTTGGCTTGACTAAGCAAGGCTGGCTGTTGGTTCTGGGATCCAAGCACCAGGTTGGATTCAGCTGTGTTTCATGTGTCTCTCATCCTCCTTGGACCAGTGGCTACCTGGGGCATGTGATCTGTTCCCTGTATCTCCTTCTGGGGCCCAAGATGTAGGGTATGGGTGTTCGTGTGGGCATGGTCTCTCTAAGCTGAGTTGACTTTTAGGTTTTCCCATCATTCTGACAATTTTGGCAGGTGACTTTTGGATCTACTAGATGCAGACATATATACACGCTTCACATTCCCCTTTTCAAGGCAAGCATGAATTCTCAGAGGCAGTTTGAGCTCCTAGGATTAAGAAAGGAGCCATGCACCTCTGAATGGATGCTTTCTTACCTTCTGAACTTCCTGGAAGGGATTTGACTAAATTCTTAGCCAAGAGCTCTTGTTCTCAGTTTTGAGGGGGGTAAGAGCAGGGAGCAGTTTAACAAATCATGGCAGGATGAAGAAAACACAATGTGATTACAACAAACCCTGACAGTGCTCCTTCAGCTGCCCCCATCCCAACCCTGGCTTCCTCATGCCACCCACATCCAGGTCTTACAAAAGATGCCTTTACAGGGAAAGCCATCAAAGAAGAGATCTTGCAACCTGTCTCTACATCCCCAACCTACCATCTTTCGCACATCCCCACCCCACTTCAGCTTTCTTTTCTATGGCTCAATTCCCCTTTCTGTAAAGTTGTCAAGTCTTTTTGAGTATTTTTCTTTTGTTCTTGGAAGGAATCTTGGAGCAGTATTTAGGGCATCGTCCACACGTTACAGATGAGGAAACTGAGGTCCAGAAAAGGCAGGTATCACGCTAAGCGTAGAATCCCAGCCTCCCATTTCCCTTAGCAATCTTTCCTTTGTGTGGTATTGCTTCTCCTCTGCTTGAACTGAACAAAAAGAGGTAAAGACTTTAGAAGAGCTCTGCTCTGTACAAAGTGGGATACAAATGCTAGGTATCAGTGTTGTGATGAGCTGCAGGAAATGGCTTTTACTTCCTTTTCAAATTCAGCTTGACTAAAAGAGAAGGGCATCTGTAGGTCATATGATCACCCCCCTCCCTTTTTTTCTGGTGGCAATAATCCAAGCAAAAACGCATGTCTTTTGGCACATACTTTACCCTTGTTAAAAGGCAGGGGGCCTTCTCCCCCACTTTGGAGCTGTGCTCCGGTAGCTCCAAACAAAGCGGATTGTCTTCCTTCCCTGTAAGCATGAGGCCACCTGGTGAGCGGGCACTTGGCTTGGGCTTGGGGAAGAAAGCAACCACCCAGGGAACCCCCCTTGTCTACAGCTGTGCTTGAAATGCCATCAACAATGATAATAACTGGGACTTCGCTGGTGGCACAGTGGTTAAGACTTAGCGCTCCCAAAGCAGGGGGCCCGGGTTTGATCCCTGGTCAGGGAACTAGATCCCACATGCATGCTGCAACTATGAGTTCATATGCCACAACTAAGGAGCCCGAGTGCTGCAACTAAGGAGCCAGCGAGCCGCAACTAAGAGGAGCCTGCCTGCCGCAACTAAGACCCGGTGCAACCAAAAAAAAAAAAAAACCACAATGATAATAACTAATATTTATTGAGTACTTACTATGTGCCAGGTACTATTCTAAGAATGTCATGTGTATTAAATCATTTAGCTACAAACCATCCTATGAGATATGGTTCTATTAATATTAAACCCTTTTAGGGACAAGGACAACTAGGTACAGAAAGGCTAGGTAACTTGTATAAGGTCTCTCACTGGTAATTAGGGGTAGAAGCAGGATCTGAACCCAGTTCTCTGTTTTGTGACTTAACTTTACCTACTGTGCATTTCAGTTTAGTTGTTCAAGATGACCAGCTTTGGCTTTTTTCAGAGGCTTACAGGAGTGGCTATGGCAGACTCAAGCTCTCTGATGTTTCGAGCTACAAATATGTGAACCGAAGTCTGGTTGATTTGCATTTCTGGATTTAGGAGCAGATATTATTTATGAACTAACTGACCGACTAACAGGGAGGCCCCAATGGAAGCAGGATGAAAGCAGAGCCAGGCTTTGCATGCAGTTACCATGGGGCCTAACTCTTCTTTCAGAAAATATCTCTCTGGAAGGGAGGCCTCAAACTGTGGATCCCCATCATGGCATTGAAAAGGCAGCAGACAACCCTTCTTTTCTAGGCACCTCCCCAAATAACTCTCAACAGGATATGGCTCGTTATATTAGTTCTGTAATTTTATTTTCCAAATGATGCTTATCTTTGAATCTTGGCTGGGGAAGCTATAGCTAAGGTTAAATGGGGTTCAGTGTTCTATGACAGTACTTCCTTAGATTTACACATGACTTAAAAAAAATGTGTATGTTTTCATCTCTTAAAACCTGTGACTGGGCTTCCCTGGTGGCGCAGTGGTTAAGAATCCGCCTGCCAATGCAGGGGACAGGGGTACGAGCCCTGGTCTGGGAAGATCCCACATGCTGCGGAGCAACTAAGCCTGTGTGCCACAACTACTGAGCCTGCACTCTAGAGCCCGTGAGCCACAACTACTGAGCCCACATGCCACAACTACTAAAGCTTGTGCGCCTAAACCCTCTGCTCCGCAACTAAGAGTAGCCCCCGCTCGCCGCAACTAGAGAATGCCTGTGTGCAGCAACAAAGACCCAACGCAGCCAAAATTAAATTAAAACAAACAAACAAACAAAAAACAACCTGTGACAAAATACTGGATTATCTTCCATCCTGTCATTCATTTTCTACGTTTGATATAAGTACTGAGCACCTCTTATTGTCAAGCCCTTCACTGGAACCGGGAAAGACACACTGAGCAGTAAACAACCAGCCTCTGATCTCAAGGAACTCATAGCCTTGTGCGGAGGTGGACGTGAAACCAAGGATCTCATAAGTAAGTGTACAATGCAACTGTGAGATGGGCTAAGGAGGCCAGGGTCTGGTGCTAGGAGAATGTGCATTGGAGCAATTTGGTATAGTTCTGGGAGGTCAGGGAAGGAATGCTTAAGCCAAGAGAGGGGGAGCAGCGTGTGCAAATGCCCTGGACTATGTCTAATATCAAGGACTCGGCCAGTGAGGCTGAGCAGAGCCAGGGAGGTGAGGGCAGTGGCAGAGGCCACTGGAGAGGTAACAAGTGCCAGATCACATGGCTTTTACAAAATGTAGTACCCAGGCTCCACCCACAAAGATTCTGATTCATCTGGAGGAGGGATTAGATACAGGTTTTTCTTTCTTTCTTTTTAGGTTCCTTCAGGTAAAGCAGCCATGGTTGACAATCATTAGCCTAGGGTTATTTGAGCCTTAATCTAAGGGCCATGGGAAACTACTCAATTGTTGACAGCAGGGGATGACATGATGCAGATATATATCTTAAGCCCCTAGGATACCTGTACATACATACACCCAGTGAAGAAAAAAGGAAGCCTTAGAAATATATATTTAAATAGCTTTCAACTTTACAAAAAAGACTTTTTTTTAAGATGAAAAAATAGAGACAACAATAGATGTGTATTTTTTTCCTAAAGCTACTTAGGTATTTGTTAGAATCTCTGGCTTTAAAAATTTGAATTCAAGTAGAGTGATGCAAATTTCCAAGTCTTTGAAAAATTTGCCATCTGTCCTCAGAAAACTCTCATCCTAAATCATGGAAGCTCCTTCCTTTAAAGTGAAAACTTTATACTCACCTAGGCTCTCTATATTTTTTTAAAATGTTTCCATAAAAGAACCACAGGTCGCAGAAATTATTCTGATTTGAATACTTTTGCTGCAGTAGGGAATTCGTGATATTAGAATTTGTGTGATACCTTTCCAAATAACTTGCCTTCCAAATAAATCAGTTTGTTGATATTGAAAGTGATTCCATAATAATATTTCATTTGATTCTTATGTTGTGTGGAAATTGAGGAACAAAGACATTAAAATAAAGTCTCTTTCAAGGTCAGACAGAAGTGAATAGCCCAGCCAGAACTAAGCCTGAGTTTCTGACTTCTATCTTCATGGCCATTTTTTTCCCTCCTGCAAAAACTGGGAAATGTGATCTCATAAATCAGGACTTTTCAGAAGATTCCGGTCATGTGATTATAAGAATTGTAACATAATGTTCCCTTTTGTAGCTCCAGACTTTAACTCAATTAAGCCTCATAACTCCACTTCAAGAGGAGAATTATTTCCATTTCACCTTTGTTCACCCAGGTTCTCTGTCTTCCCCATTAGATAGTCAGGTCCATGAGGGCAGGTCCCATGTCTGTCTTATTCACCAATATATCCTCCCTGCCAAATACCTAGCATATAAGTAGGCAGTCAATAAAAATGTGTTAGCTTGGAAATTCTTTGAGGACAAGAACTACAATTGTTCTCTTTAATTTGTCTCATACTCCCATATGTGGCCTCTGGGACTGAGTAAATTCTTAACTAACTAGTTAGCCTGCTGAATTAACCCAAACTTTGAAAAGATTAGGTTGTCACCATCTCTTCTATTTTTAGGGTGATCAACCATCCTCATTTGCTCAGGACCATCCCACTTTTAGCACTGAAAAGTCCTGCATTCAAGGAAACCTTTCAATCCCAACAAGACCAGGACACCTGGTCACCCTAATTAGACACAGAACATAAGATTTTTCACCTGTAATAAAGTACCTTTTGGGCTTCCCTGGTGGTGCAGTGGTTAAGAATCCGCCTCCCAATGCAGGGGACATGGGTTTGAGCCCTGGTCCGGGAGGATCCCACATGCCGCGGAGCCACTAGGCCCGTGCGCCACAGCTACTGAGCCTGTGCTCTAGAGCCTGCATGCCACAGCTACTGAAGCCCACGTGTCACAGCTACTGAAGCCTGCGCACTGCAACGAAGAGTAGGCCCCGCTTGCTGCAACTAGAGAAAGCCCGTGTGCAGCAACGAGGACCCAACACAGCCAAAAATAATAAATAAATAAATTTATTTAAAAAAAAAAAAAGAAAGTACCTTTCGACCCAGTGGTTCTCCAAGTGTGATTCCCTGGACCAGCAGTACTAGCATCTCCTTCAAATCTGTAGGAAATAGGCAAATTTTGAGGCCCCTCTGTCCTTCTGAATCCAAAATTACTGGGGTGGGCCCAGTAATCCGAATTTTAATAAGCTCTCCAGGTAACTTGGATGCCAGATAAAGTCTGAATCACTGTCAACCTGAGTGTTGTTTGATCAAACAGGAAGTATAAATAGATAGAGCCTGAAAGCAGACCACTAAGACGATGCCAGTCTGTCCTTCTTTGGCTTTAACTTTCTTTGGTTGCTTTAAAACCTCTAATTCTGGCTAAGCTTTCTTTCCATTGAAGTGGTAAAGAAGGCGTGGGTGGGTGCCTCTTGACACACCCTGTGGATTCATAACTTGGAAGCCTTGGTTTACAGTATGGTGGCTTCCAAGCAACACTGGTTTCAGTGGCAGCCTCATGTCTCTCTTCTTGGGCACAGTGGGTAGAGCAAATGAAAGAAATTTTTTTCCATATATAAGTGAGCAAGAATATGCCATGTATAGGTCCAGGAACCGGAAGATAGTAGTAATACTTCAGAAGAGTGTCTTTTAGAAAGAATATGTTAACAATTTTCTCTCTTGTTTATATCACCAGATTTTCAGAAACACGAAAGACAGGGCCAGACCTGACGTCCATTTCCACATCCTCCAGTTATTCAAATTCTTGAAACATCAATGAATCCAAAGTCAGTCACCCAGGCATTTTGCTGGTCTCTGTAACATTGGACACTTTAGATAGGATTCCTAGGTACACAGATAACACAAACTCCCTAGGGAGATAAGTAGGAACAAAAGGCACTGGAATGGTTTATCCTTTTTCCAGATAAGGAAATTGAGTGGTTAAGTGACTTCCTTGGATGACTTCAGAAGAGGCATCAGGGCTGGGAAGAGAAGTCAGGGACTTCAGGCTTCTGCACACAGCTGAGGTCATTCGGGCTTCTAGGCATTCATCTTTAAAGACCTGAAGGTGGGGAACTTTTCTGAATGACTTATCAGACAGATGGCGTGATGGCTTCCAGCCATGGAACTCACTTTCTCTGGATAGCTGTCAAGGATAAAAGTTCTGTTTTCAGGTCTCACCATGAAGTGTTTTTTGTTGTTGTTGTTTTTAAACTTTGTTCCTAACATGGCTCCTAACTGGTTTTGTTGGTCTGGAGAATGGCATTTATCTACTTCTCTCTGGGGTGTTAGACTATGCAGGGGTAAAGGTATGGGCACCATGCCAGAACACAAACCTGTGGACAGTGCCAGCCAAAACCAATTTCTGACTCTCCAAGAAAGGATGTGCTGGGATCCCTTAAGATGCCAGGGCATTTTTCTAGGGCAATGTCTTGACCAAATGACCTTGCAAATCTACCTCCTTCCCATCTCCATTTTCTCACCCTGTTGTCACTCCATTAACTAGGGATGAATAAAATATCCTCTCAAGTTGATCTCCAAATTTAAATAAACAAACATATGATATCTATGTTATCATATTGACAGCAGTGAACATTTCATTTGGATTTCATAGGACAGATATAGGTGATGTTACATACTAATAACTAGAATGTGAGCTGCTTGAGGGCCTTTCTCTGAGTCCTCCTTGTAGACCTAACACCTCGCTCATAGGAAAAGCTCACTAAGTGTTATTCCTGGAATGTTGTGTAAAAGCATTTGGAAAACTATGAAGCAATCTAATATCTTTCTACAAATGCTCATATGTACCCATATCTCTATACCAATCTGGACTACCTACATCAGTATCTCTACTGTTTCCTCCTTTCTCTCTCTTTATATATATATCATGCATGCTTCGTACAGACATTCCTCAACCTATAGAGTTTTGCCAGTTATTTCTCAGTCCCTCCTTATGGCAGCCCAAGGAGGATGTACCAGGCTGTAGTGCCTGGCAATTCCCAGCTTGCTCAGGAGCTCACTCCTTCCAGCCCTCTTCCCCTCCCCTTTCTCACCAAATAGAGCATATTTCCACATTACCAGTTTGGCCTAGTCAATGCTTAAAAAAAATAATCAAAAGCTTTAAAATGCTTTTCAGTGGTTCCAAAACAATAAAGTCAGTTAAAAGGAACACCAATGATGCTATTGCATTAGGTGGCAATGATCTGAAGTACAATGAACACAAATCTTTCATAGCATTAAGAGAGTGATTATTTTATTGACATGATTCCTCTTCAAACTTATGTTTCAAATGGAGTTTAAGTATTGATAAAATTAACTTTATTGTTAAGACTCAAATCCAGCTTTTATTGTCTCTGTAGCAGTTTGTAAATGGATCATGAATGGGCCAGATTTTTTGCAAGCGTTTGGCATATAACCACATGAAAAACTAGCAGATGTATAACTAGCCTCACATTTGTATTTCTACCATCCCGGATAATCATTTAATCAGTCATGTCTCACATCAATATCAGTGCCCTGACGAGGAACTCAATTCTTAGGCCCCAGAACTTGGAAGGCATTGACCTCAGTGTTATGAAGGTGTGGGAGCCAAGAAGGCAGGTCTGAGAAGGATGGTGGGTGGCTCCTGGATCAGGCCTCATCTACCCTGGCTTACCGCCCCTTGCCTCCAGAGATACAAGGCCACCGTCATGAGGCACTTTGAGAGTTGTGGGAAATGAGCCACAACCAGTAACATGGGGGAGACAGAGCAGGACAGACAGGTGGGCCTGGGATCTTTAAGACACTTAAAAGTATCAGCTGGGTGCTTCCTTGGTGGCGCAGTGCTTAAGAATAATCTGCCTGCCAATGCAGGGGACGTGGGTTCGAGCCCTGGTCTGGGAAGATTCCCACATGCCACGGAGCAACTAAGCCCGTGCACCACAACTACTGAGCCTGCGCTCTAGAGCCTGCGAGCCACAACTACTGAAGCCAGCGTGCCTAGAGGCCGTGCTCCGAAACAAGAGAAGCCACCGCAATGAGAAGCCCACACACCACATCGAAGACTGCAACTAGAGAAAGCCCGCGCGCAGCAACAAAGACCCAATGCAGACAAAAATTAAAAAATAAATAAATTAATTTTTTTAAAAAAGCGTCAGCCGGTGGAGACCAGTCTTCTTTTTTTTGTTTTTGTTTTCTTTGAGGTTTTTGTTTATTTGTTTCTATGAGTTCAGTTTTTAAAGTTATTTATTTATCTATATTTATTTATTTATTTGGCTACACGGCACGTGGGATCTTAGGTCGACCAGGGATCGAACCTGTGCCCCCTTCAGTGGAAGCGTGGAGTCCTAACCACTGGACCGCTAGGGAATTCCCTATTTTTTATTTTATTGAAATATAGTTGACATACAATATTATTGTAGTTTCAGGTGTACTACATAGTGATATTATGTTTGCATACATTATGGAATGACCACAATGATAAGTCTAGTAACTGTCCCCATACAAAGTTATTACAATATTATCGACCATATTTCTTATGCTGTATATTACATTCCCGTGACTTATTTACTTTATAACTGGAGGTTTATACCTCCTAATCCCCTTCACCTATTTTGCACTCTTCCCACCAGAGTGGGAAGACCAGTCTTCTTAGCTAGAAGGCTGAAGTTGTCCCAGGCAGCTTGGAGCCTTCCCAGGTATGATCTTAAGGCCTCACGCAGCTGGGTCTGTCTCATCCAGACTTGCCTCCAGTTTCCTCTGCCCACATCAACCACACATGGCTAGTGCTGCCCTCTGCCTTCCTGGTTTCCATCTGCCTGTTTGGTGACAGCCCTGAGGCCTCCACTCAGAGATCTCCAGTCCTCTGATTGGAGCTTTGATTGGATCTCTGATTGGAGCCTTTGGCTCCAGTGTTTATATCACCACAAGCTTAGATTTACATATGCTAATTTATGACAGCCAACACTTGTATAGCTACTTTGTCTCAGGCAGTTTTGTAAGCACAAAATTATGTTTCCTTAGACCAGTGCATCAGTCCTGGACAGTTTGTAAAACACAGATTGCAGAGCCCCAACTCCAGAATTTCTGATTCAATAGGTCTGGGGTGGAGCTCAGTAATCTGCATTTCTAACAGGTGCAGCTGCTGGGCCAGGTGCCACACTTTGAGAACCCCTATTTTTTTTTCTTTCTGGACGCGTGGCATGCGGGATCTCAGTTCCCAGATAAGGATTTGAACCTGCGCCCCTTGCAGTGGAAGTGTGGAGTCTCAACCACGGGACAGCCAGGGAAATCCCCAAGAACCTCTACTGGAGAACATCAGATAACCCTCAGGTGGGCTTGTTATAAATGCTTTTATGCAACATGGGAAGGACATCGGATAATATTTTCTTTTTTAAATTTAAAAAAAAATTTTAAGTATAGTTGATTTACAATACAGCAAGTCCCCTACATATAAACAAGTTCCATTCTGAGAGCATGTTGGTAAGCCCAGTTTGTTCGTACGTTCAACAAAGTTAGCCTAGGTACCCAGCTAACTCACCGCTGCTTTTACACTTGCTTCTGGACATCCTGGGCCTGAAATAAAGATACCGTACTACTGTACTCTATACACTACTGTACAGTAAAATACACAAAAGCACAACTACTTGTAGAGGATGCAAGCACATGACAATGTACACCAAACACACAAACTAACTTACGTGATTGGACATGTGAATGCACGTTTACATCTTTGAAAGTTTGCAACTTGAAGGTTCATATGTAGGGGACTTACTGTATTGTGTTAGTGGATAATTTTTTTTCTTAATAGAAGAAATGCTGAGGGACTTCCCTGGTGGTGCAGTGGTTAAGAATCGACCTGCCAATGCAGGGGACACGGGCTCGATCCCTGGTCTGGGAAGATCTCACGTGCCGCGGAGCAACTAAGCCCATGCACCACAACTACTGAAGCCCAGGCGCCCTAGAGCCCGAGCACCCTAGAGCCCAAGCACCGCAACTACTGAGGCTGTGTGCTGCAACTACTGAAGCCCACGTGCCTGGAGCCCGTGCTCCTCAACAAGAGAAGCCACCGCAATGAGAAGCCCACGCACCACAACGAAGAGTAGCCCCCACTCACTGCAACTAGAGAAAGCCCAAGCACAGCAACAAGACCCAACACAGGCAAAAAAAAAAAAAAAAAGGAAGAAACGCTGAAAGGTACTCTTCATCCTAGTTCTCTGCAAGGCTACTGATAGATCATACCACTCAAGAGTTGGAAAATCAGATGGTTTTACCAGCCTCAGCAGTGGACTTCAGAATGGAGGTGGAGGCAAGGAAAAAGCACCAGGAGTGGTGAATGCCTACTGTGTGCCAGGCACTGTATTGGGCAATTTGCCTCCATGATAATCTCATGGGGTCAACCACTCAGTGTGGTTGCTGTTACTTTCCCATTTTGCAGATGAGGAAACCATGGGTTAGAGGGCAGAGGGTCTACAGCAGAGCTTCCCAACTGGTCTACTGAAATTGGTGCTGAGCTATCGATCCTCTCAGACCCAGTGGTTCCAGGATGGAGCCTGAGGGACCTGGAGCACCCTGCCAGTCAACTCCTGAGGAGAACACAACCCCCTCCTCATGCCTCTCCAGTTCACCGCAAGATGCCCCGGCCACAGGACAGGCCCTTGGTGAGCTTGGATTCGGGGCAGACCCTGCTCTACTGTCCTCTGACTCTCACAGCTCCAGAGGGCTGGGGCAGAACTTACAGGGGCGACCTCGAGAGCCTGCTTGTGGCCAAAGGCATAGAGAGTCTAGAGATGGAAAGTTTTCAGGATTAAGGCTGAGGCTGAGGTGCTAAACTGCTATAAACTTCCCAGGTAACTTTGGGGAAAACAGATACCTTTCTTGTAAGGAAACAAAAGTTCTCTTTTTGTGCACCACAATCTTAGGGTACAGCTAAGAGAAAGAGGAGGGGAAGAGGACTGTGAGCCATCCCAACTCCCTGAAGCTACCATCAGCAAGGTCGGAAGGTGGCCAGACTTTGTCCTTGGTGAGCAGTGGCAGAGCCAGAGAGTTATGGCCCATATTTTCATGGTCTCTTGATTGCATGATTGGAGCTCCCTATGTTTTGTCTGCTGGGTAAGTAGTTTGGTGTCTGCACAAGGCTCAAATGCTGTAGCCAGACTCCAGGAGAATCAATGGCTACATGTGTGGAGAGAAAATTTGAGTAACTGGAATGACTTTCAGTTGTTGAGAGCACTGATTTTTTTTTTTTTAATTGCACTTATCTTTCCTAAGACCCAAAATAGCCTTGGACTATAGATCACAGGTTAGTTCTTTAGGCAAGTCTTGATGTATTCTGCCCTCTAAAAGGGTCAGTTCCTACCTCAGTTAATATATCAGGAACTTCTGGTTCAAGCCAAAGATTTCCACTGATGTGACTTCAGGACAATTGATGCTTCTATTCATTCCCATGGGAAAGGCAACTTTCAGAGAGAGATTCTCATGTCTCCACAAAGGTTTTGGGAGATAACCTGGGGAGTTCTGCAGCCTCCCTTTTTTTGTTCTGAGTGTGATTTGCTGGCAACTTCTCTCTTTCCCTAGGGACCTTTGTTCTCAGAACCTTCCACCAGCTCATGTTGCAGGGAAAGAAGGCATTTTCCAGGGAGACTAATCATTCCTCGAATTTGTAGAGGGCTATCTAGTCTTTAGTATTACAGAGAACATTAAAAATATCGTAGGCTGCTCCTGCTTTTATAAATGAAGAATTGAAGCCTAGGGAGGTTAAATGATTATCCAAAATGTCACAGCCAGCAAGAGGCAGGGCCAATGATGATAAATGCAGGGTCCTTGTCAGGACACTAGACTAATCTCTTTATGGGTAGGGGATTCAGGCTCCATGAAGTCCATGGAGGGAAGCTCTTATTAAGTTTGTCCAGTATGTGACTTCTCTCCTATCTTCGTATATAGGATCGGTGTTGGGTGACAAGCACACACTCAAATGAGAGAGTGGGATAGTAGCCAAAGCTCCCAAGTTCTCTCCTTAGGTGGGGTTTAGAAGACTGTGGAAGGGTGCCCCCTTCCCCATCTTTCTCCTAATTCAGAAACTAGGTCAAGAAACCAAAGCTAACGGAATTAACGTAAAATAGATTAGCTCTTTCATTGGCCTAAGTAGTCAAGCTTCAGAAATCTTTGGCAAAGATGATACCCAGGAGACTAAGGTACTTATGTAATTAAAATATAAAGAATATAGGGCTTCCCTGGTGGCGCAGTGGTTGCGCGTCCGCCTGCCGATGCAGGGGAACCAGGTTCGCGCCCCGGTCTGGGAGGATCCCACATGCCGCGGAGCGGCTGGGCCCGTGAGCCATGGCCGCTGGGCCTGCGCGTCCGGAGCCTGTGCTCCGCAACGGGAGAGGCCACAACAGAGGGAGGCCCGCATACCACAAAAAAATATAAAGAATATAAAGATTGTGCCTGAATGACCTGACTCTTTCTGAGGTTACACTTAGCTGAAGGGCAGCCGTATGTACCAGGTCTGGGAGAATAAGATTGCAAGGGCTGTAAGGCTCTTGTTTTGACCCATATGTATAGGCCATAGCACTGGCACTGGTTACATAGATATACCCTAGAGAAGAATGGAGAGAATTTGACAGCCTCCCATGAATTCATTCTGAAAGGATTTACATGACAGGTACCCTGTGCCAAGGGTGGGTATACAGATCTGAAGCCTTCCTGGCCCTGTCTCTGTGAGTTCTCAGTGCAGCAGAGAGATGAGAATACGGGCTGGAGGGCAGCTGGGGGCAGACACCATCAGCTCAGCCTGGGTTGAGGGTGATTAGGGCCGCCCCCTGAGGCAAGGCAGCTGTGATCTCATTATATCTGCAGCCACCAAGTGCTGACATGGTCTCAGAGGGATCACCCCATGCTAGCTAACTGATCCCCTTATGGATTCGTCCTTCCTTGTTAAATGGCTTTCAGATTTCTAAAGAAATTCAGCTGGGTGGCAGGAGTCAGTAGACTTTACCCTCACAGCCACTCCCATGCTCATAATTCAAGACTCTGCTTCAGGAATCTCATTTTCACAGCCAAATGTCAGCAGATCCAGTCTGATATCTGAAGATGAATTTGAAATCAATAGCAGTATATTTCCCAATCTTGGAAGTGTGGTTTCAGGCATTGTTGACTAAAAGGCATTGCTTAAAGCAATCTCCATCCAAAATCTCTTTAATAAGAAAAACATTTCACACTTATCGATCACTTACTTTGTGACACGCTGTATGTGCATTAGCTCATCGAATGCTCCCAACAACCCATGGGTGGGTCCTATTATTATCCCCAATTTATGGGTGAGTAACTGAAGCTGAGAGTAAATGATTAGCCCAAGAGCACACAAGGGGGAAGTGGCTTGGTGGCGATTTGTAACTCCTAAGCCCATGCTTTGAGTCCAAGCAGCTTAATCACCACATTAAACTGAATCTTTTTCTGAAATAATGCAATACAAGAGGCAATGTTCTGTTTCAGGCCTTTTGAAGAAGTGGGAGGGGCTTCTTAGTCTTAGAGAAGTGGATAGTTTGAGGAAATTATGTTTACCATAATATTTCCTATATATCCTTTTATACTTCGAAGATGACAATTATAAAGACTCTTTCATATGACCTTAATGAGGGGAGGGCACTCATCCCTAACACCAAGGAGAGAGAAGCCACAGGCTAAACATCTCTGCATGGTGCTGGCAGCAGTGAAATGGAGAACCGTTTCCCCATCTGTGCAGGGGGAGAGGTAATAGCACCTCCCCATTAGGGTTACTTTCAGGCTTAAATGAGATGATGTCTGTAAATTTTCTAGCACTGTGCTCAATAATTAACTTTAATTTATTACTCAAGGTTTTAGGGGGGAAAGATAAGTAATTTGACTGAGTAATCAAAAGTATGTTTTTATTAAAATAAATGGGCATTCAGGGGACTAGAACGAAAACAGTGCATATATTTTAAAAGATATAGATCAAATATGGACTTCCCTGGTGGCACAGTGGTTAAGAATCCGCCTGCCTATGTAGGGGACACAGGTTCAAGCCCTGGTCCAGGAAGATCCCACATGCCGCAGAGCAACTAAGCCTGTGTGCCACAACTACTGAGCCCGTGAGCCACAACTAATGAAGCCCGTGAGCCTAGAGCCCGTGCTCCGCAACAAGAGAAGCCACCGCAATGAGAAGCCCACGCAACAAAGAGTAGGCCCCGCTCGCCGCAACTAGAGAAAGCTGGTGCTCAGCAACGAAGACCCAACACAGCCAATAAATAAATAAATAAATAAATAAATAAATAAAAGATATAGATCATATATCAAAGAAATGTGATGCCAGTTATCGGGCCTCTTCAGGATCTGCCTCAGACGTCTATCTGTTTGTACTATTTCAATGAAAATGGCTATGTTGCCAGGCCTTAAAAAGTCCTTTCCTCTTTAATGCTTCCAGCACCCAGAAAAGGGGCCCATTGTGACTTCCCTTGATATGTAAATGAAGCCTCTGAGACCTGGGCACCTAAAGTTGCCCATTTCAAGTTTGATGTTTTTCCCCAAACTCCCTTTGTGTCTACTGAACCCAGGGAAGGCTGTGGGGAGGGTTTGTCTTCCAGATACCATCCAGAAAGGGAGCCCAGTGGGGACGTGGGATGCTTTCTGGGATGCTTTCTACGAAGCATCGAAGCATCGCAAGCCTGAGGAATCTTGATAACTTCCTCCTGTGTTTGCCTATCTCCTTTCTGTCTCCCTTTAGAGATTAGCATTAAAACCCATCCCATCTACCACTCTTGTGAAGGAGGCTGACCTAATACCACTATTTCCTTTTTTTCATCTCTGAGGCCCAGAGAGTTTGTACTATTCCTCACCATCATACAAAAAGTTTGGAGGCGACCTAGAGGTTCAAGCACACATCTTCCAATGTCTATTCTTGTGCACTTGCCACACTGGACCACTTGCATCTCAGCAAGTGCCCTTCTGGAAATTGTGGTTAAGAGACCTGGACTCAAAGGTAGAGAGATGGGTGCTTGAATCCCAGCTCCATCTCTTACTGGTGAAGCTTGAGGGGCTGTGGAACATTTCATGACCCTATTACAGCTTTAGTCCCCACCCACGCCTGTACATGGAGGGATTAAATGAAATGATCTCTTTAAAGGCTGAGCACAGGGCCTGGCAGAGAGTAAAGCCTCAAAAGATGTTAGCTGTTCATATTCTTTCTTAGAAGTAATTCAAAGAAGTAGATTTAGAAATTTAGGCGGAGGAACCTGCCAGTTTTTCGGGTTCACATCCAGGCAATGAGGGCCGTTTTACCTCATTCAGAAGTTGCACAGAATCGTCTATATTCAGTGCTATCCCCATGTGAAGGTTGACATGTTTCTGTAACATATGAGGTCCTGGTAAACATTTAGCATTAACGCTTGGGTTGAAGGGGCTGGGGTTCTTGATATACCTTTAAAACCAGTGCGGCGGGGCATTTTCACCAGAGAAAAGGGAAATTGGCTACATGGCAGCTTTGAGCCTTGCTGAGTGAGATTCCTATGTTGAAGAATGAATTACTAGAGTCAGTCACAGTGTGGGGTTCGACACATGGGTCATCTCACTGAAGAAGAACCAGTTTGTAGGGAGATAGTTTGTTTACTTGGTGGATCCAAGGGAGCAGAACCTCATTCCTTGCTTACCGTTCCTGGGAAAGAAGCTCAGCCCAGGGATCTAGGAGGAGATTGTTAAAGAAAAAAAAGGCTCAGTGATGCTTGTTAAAGATGGTGAGGCAGACTTTATTCAGGACCATCACGATAGTTACAGGGACCACTGCAATGGGATTTTATAGTGGCGGAGAGAGATTGGGCTCAACTCAGAATACAGCATGGGCAAATGGGAATTTATAGCCAAGGAGCAGGATGGAGGTCAGGGATAAATATTACTAAGAGGAAACATCAAGGGTAAGGGGGATTCTGGCTAAATTGACCTCACAGGATTCTTGCTGAAGACAGACCAGGGTGACCAGACATCACTTGGGGATGGTGGAAGATGATGAAACTGATCAGATATCGAGGGTGGGGGGGTTCTGGTTTCTGACTTAGCGGGGTTCTTGCCCAAACTGGATTTTACAAGGCAGTGCACAGATCAGGATCCTGATTAAAGTTGTTTTTTTTTTTTGGCTGCGTTGGGTCTTCGTTGCTGCACACGGGGTTTCTCTAGCCGTGGTGAGCAGGGGCTACTCTTCCTTGCGGTGCGCGGGCTTCTCACTGCGGTGGCTTCTCTTCTTGCAGAGCACGGGCTCCAGGCGCGCGGGCTTCAGTAGTTGTGGCTCACGGGCTCGGTAGTTGTGGCTCGCGAGCTCTAGAGCACAGGCTCAGTAGTTGTGGCGCACGGGCTTAGCTGCTCCGCGGCATGTGGGATCTTCCCAGACCAGGGCTGGAACCCGTGTCCTCTGCATTGGCAGGTGGATTCTTAACCACTGAGCCACCAGGGAAGCCAGACATCACGTGGGGGTGGTGGAAGAGGATGAAACTGATCAGATATGGAGGGTGGGGGGGTTCTGGTTTCTGACTTAGCGGGGTTCTTGCCCAAACTGGATTTTACAAGGCAGTGCACAGATCAGGATCCTGATTAAAGTTGTTTTTTTTTTTTGGCTGCGTTGGGTCTTCGTTGCTGCACACGGGGTTTCTCTAGCCGTGGTGGGCAGGGGCTACTCTTCCTTGCGGTGCGCGGGCTTCTCACTGCGGTGGCTTCTCTTCTTGCAGAGCACGGGCTCCAGGCGCGCGGGCTTCAGTAGTTGTGGCTCACGGGCTCGGTAGTTGTGGCTCGCGAGCTCTAGAGCACAGGCTCAGTAGTTGTGGCGCACGGGCTTAGCTGCTCCGCGGCATGTGGGATCTTCCCAGACCAGGGCTGGAACCCGTGTCCTCTGCATTGGCAGGTGGATTCTTAACCACTGAGCCACCAGGGAAGCCCCTGACTAAAGTTTTGTCAAGCACAGAATCTTTGTCAAGCCTGTATCTTTGACATTCCCCAGTGCCAGCCAGCTACTGGGCTCCCTGGATGCCTCTAACCGTTGTTTGCAAAGGAAGTCATTGCTTTGGAAAGAATATTGGACAGGTTTACATTGTTTGCAAAGGAAGTCATTGCTTTGGAAAGAATATTGGACAGGTTTACAAACACCCAGATATGGGTGGGGGAGGAGAAGCATCCCGTACAGTAAGGAGTCCTTGTCTCACTGAGAGAGTTTACAGTCCAGGAGTAAAGGAAACCTAGTGAAGAGAAAAATCCATGCTTGGCTAAAGGGGCAGCTTGCATCTGACCGCAAGAAGCCGGGAACGTGACCTGGATTTCCTCGAGGAGCCTGAAAGCAGTTCCTGCCCATTATCTCCTTTGTTATGAAACCCTCTAGGGAAAGAAGGGGTTGTTTTTTCATCAGCCCCCAAACCCCTTACAAGGATGAGACTCTGTGCCCGGAGATGGCAGGTGCCCAGGCTCAGGTGCACTAAGGATACAGGGAGGCTGCCTTGTATCCCCAGCCCACTGGGCTTTCCTCTTAACAGTGGGACAGATGGACAGAACACCACCTGGTTTCTACTAATCACATTTATTATCCAAGAGATGAGTGATGAGCTCTAGTTATAAGAAGCTGATTTGGGAGAAAGCCTAGGATAGAGGCTCCCAGTTTAACTCTTTCTGACCAGCACAAGCTTAACAGGATGCAAAGATCCTACCCTGTCTTCCCTCCTCCCCCTTTCCTGCCGACTAGTTGGAGGAAGAAGTCTACAAAGCCGGATTATTTTTAGCCTTTGAGGCGAGGCTGACCCACCCCTTCCCTCGCCCCTTCCTTTGAAATGCAGTCCTTTTCTCTCCCGAGCCTGTCCTTGAGCAAAGAGAGCTCAAAGCTGCCGCATCTGCAGGATACTGCAGCCACGGGCCCCGGGAGTGTGAAGGTACAGCTGACCTGCCGGTAGGAAGCATTTAAAGGCATTGAAGTACCAATACTTCCGGCTGTCAGGATTTAAGTCATCAGTTTGTTCATCCAGCCTGTATAGGCAGCATCCCGTAGAACATTCGGAGGGGAGAGAGACAGAAAGTGACGGAGAGACAGAGAGGAGAAAGACAGAGAGAGACAGAGAGACACAGAATCAGCATCAGGGTATTATTTCCAAGGAAGGATTGATTACTCAGGTAAACACAGAAATACCCTTTCTATGATAAAAAAAAAAATGCCCACACCACAGTTTCAGTTACCTAAAAAAGAAGGAAGTATGTCTTTAAAAATATTAACAAGAAATATTTCAAACATATGAAGAAGTGCAGAGTATATTGGAATTCATGAGTATGAACTCCTAACATCCTGACTTACCGTTTAGGGCTATCGACATTTTTAAAAATTTTAAGGGATAAAACATTATAAATATCCATTGAAGCCCTCTTGTGCTCGCCCCTCGATTCTCTACCCCATCTGAGGGGCTGTGTATCTCTCTAGTCCATCACAAGTATTTTCAAAGGAGTAAAAGAAAAGGAAACTTGTAAATTAGCCACTACCATTAAAAACGTTCCTTTAACTTCCTTCTCTTCTGTAGGTCAGCAACGCCATCCTCTTCACCAGCACCATTAGGTTCTGGAATGGGTTTGGCCTTAACAATAGCAGTTGAGAAAGCCAGGACCCCAAGGAGTGAGGTGCTTGTAGCTGACCCTCTGCACACACAGCGGCAGAAGCCGGGAAGGAGTGGTGTGACTCTCTCTTGCAACCCAGCACCCCCGGCACAGACCCTGGCACAGAAGAGCTTCTGGATGCAACCTTGTTGCGCGATTGCCTCTGTTAGTGAACGAATGAGCTCTCAAACCCTGCCCACGGTGCAGTCCAGGCCCTGAACTTCATCCTAATAAATGATTCATCCTAATCAATCCTAATCAATGAAAACCTCTTTAGAGGGGATTCATCTTGTTACCTAATGTAATGGATGCGCCATCTGGGAAGCTGGTTGGAACTCAAAGCCAGGTTTCAGTAATACCAAGTTCTAATGCAACCCAGGTTGCTTCCCAGAGTTCTCAAAGGATGGCATCAATGTCTCCCCAGGAATCCAGGCTGGGCAGAGGGCAGGTGGCGGGAGGCCTGGGGTGGAAGAGTACAGGGCTGAGAGCTTTCGGGACCCAGTGGGGAGGGACTTCACGCTGTGACTCTTGGCTGGATGGTCATTGGGAGATCTGATGCTGCGTGGGTGTCAGGCACTGTGTTTATTCACTGAATCCTTGTAACAAACCCATGAAGCAGGAGCTATTGAACCCTCGTGTACAGATGAGGAAACCGAGAACCAGAAAGCCTAAATAACTTGTCCAAGGTCACACAAAAGGAAGTGGTGGAGCTGAGGTTTTTCCCAGGCTGGGGACTCCACAATTCATGCCTTTTTTTAAGTTGGAGTATAATTTACATACAGTAAAATTTACCCTTTTTAGTGGTATACAATTCTATGAGCTTTGACAAATGCATACAGTTGTAAAACCACCACCACAATCAATGTATAGAGCAGTTCCATCACCCTCAAAAATCCCCTGGTACGCCTTTGTAGTCAATCCATTCACCAGCGGCCCTGGGCATCCAGGAATCTGTTTTCTGTCTATTTTGCCTTTTCCAGAATAAATGGAACCATACAGCCCTTTGAGACTGGCTCCTTTCACTTAGCAAAGTGCATGTGAGATTCCTTCTTCTGTTGCTACATACATCTGTTGTTTGTTCCTTTTTTCTTTTTTTTTGTTGAGTACTATTACAGTGTATGGATGTACCACAGTTGGTTTCCATTCACTAGTTGAAGGGTACTTGGGTGGTGCCCAGTTTGGGGGATTATGAATAAAGATGCATCAACATTTGTGTACAGGTTTTCGTGTGAATGGAAAAACTCCTAGGTATTTGCCCATTTCTTTTGGGTAAATACCTAGGAGTGGGATTTGCATAGCCCACGATTTTAGCCAGACCCCAAGATGCTATGAGACTGAATATCCAGGACCCTGGAGTTGTTACAGCCCCTGTTGCAGGGGTGAAGGCAGGGAAGAAAGATTTTTCTTTTGATTCACACACTTCCAAAAACCTCAGAAACAATGTTTTTGTTCTAGTCTTTACCCTTTTTAATATAGAAAAAAATGATAATGTTATAATCGCAACAAAGTTTTAAGATTAAAATGTGAATTTTGATCTGTGACAAGTGTGAAAAACTAAACACCACTCTTTTTTTGTTTTCTTCACTGTTTTTTTTTAAAATTTATTTATTTTATTTTTGGCTGCATTGGGTCTTTGTTGCTGCATGCGGGCTTTCTCTAGCTGCAGCGTGCGGGGGCTACTCTTCGTTGCGGCGCTCAGGCCTCTCATCGCGGTGGCTGCTCTTGTTGCGGAGCACGGGCTCTAGGCGCACAGGCTCAGTAGTTGTGGTGCATGGCACAGGCTCAGTAGTTGTGGCGCATGGGCCCAGCCGCTCTGTGGCACGTGGGATCTTCCCGGACCAGGGCTCGAACCCGTGTCCCCCGCATTGGCAGGCGGATTCGTAACCACTGTGCCGCCAGGGAAGTCCCCACTTTTTGTAATCTTAGTTCTCACACCCCAGACGAAACTCAACCTTTTCTCCCCACGACATATACATTTCTAGCTGTTTCCTTTATTGCTTTGAAAGCCATTATGGTCAGACCCAGGCATTAAACAGAAAGTGTAGATGAGGTTTTCCTTCCCTCCTCTCTTGAGAATTTTGCTCTTTCCTCTCAGGTTTATTTTAACTCTACTTCTATTCAACCCCACTTCTCCAGCCCCCTTCCTTATTCTCTCCCATCATCTGCTTTGGAAGAGGGAACTAGATTCTCACACGGAAGCCTCCTTTGCTATATTTGGTTAAAATCTCTCTATCGAGTTGAGGACATTTAGACATCAGGCAAACCATGTCCCCCCACGTTGTGTCCTCATGTGGGTATGTAAGAAGTGTGTGAAACTTCCCACTTCTAATGAAACTGTTCTTCCCATTTCTACATGGTGAGTCAGTAGTGGCCCTCCCACAACATGGGTTCTAGTGAATTGACAAAATGAAACAGGACTTGGTGAAAAGAATTCACTTGCCATGCCTCCCCATGTAGGTAGATGGATCATTCTCTCCTCCTTCTTTGGGCTGGACGTGCTGAGAACCTGTCTCAGTTATTGCCTGACTGGTTACAACAGAAACGTTCACATTCGAGACAAACGTAAGCAAGGATGGAGGAAACCCTCACAGCTGTGCCCTGTGGAGCTGTTTTCAGGAGTCAGGTGATATCTTTTTTTTTTTTTTTTTTTTTT
>NC_041225.1:80304928-80309181 GCF_002837175.3 Physeter macrocephalus
GGCGGACTCTCAACCACTGCGCCACCAGGGAAGCCCAGGTGATATCTTTTGAGGTTGCTGAGTGTCTTAGCCTGGGTTCTTCCCAAAGCAGAGCTTGATAGGAATGTTTATATGTGAGCTGTCTAGTTGAGAGTGAAACAGAGAAGGCGGGAGAGCCAACGAAGGGATGAGTTATTGAATTGGCTGCTTCCTGAGAAGCTTTGTGAAATGCAGCACAGGAACATCCGGGGGTGGGGGAAGAGGGGGTGGGAGAAGCATGCGTATTTCTGCTCCCACGCCCTAGTGATGCCCCATGGACATCAATACCTCCCACCCTCGCCTGGTCTTTGGCAGAGTGTGGGGAAATCCACGACACGATCCCCGCGTAGACCCGTAAGGCTGCCTAATATCACTTCAACCACTGAGGGGGTTGGTTGAACCTCCGGCTCTTGCTGAGTAAACGGCAAAGCTATTTGGAACTTCCTGGGACTGGGATCCAGCCTTTGTCTTCCTATCACCCTGGCTGTAAAGCTCTAGTTTCCCCAGAGAGCTGGCAAGAAAGGTGGCTGTGGAATTTCTATTTGGAGAGGCCTGAAGGCAGCCATCTGGCTGGGACCTGGGGGTAGGTCTTGAAGCTGTGTTTCCATAGCAGACATTGTTTTTACTTAGACTGTATGTTTATCGGGAGATGATTGAAGGATAGTGGAAGCTCTTAGCTCTGCGCACAGCCACCAAGGTGAGGTCTTTTGAGTGAGTTCTGACCATGTTCGAGAGCCTTCAATGCTTTTCGTGCCCATCCTCTTCACAGAACCGTGCAGAGCGCTGGGCTGTTGTTCCCTTTCTGTCCAGTGTGTCAATCTGGCCTGCCCACTCCCTCACTGGGGAGAAGGTGAGGGCAAGCAAAGGAGAAATCCTCCCCCAGCACAGGAGCCGTAAATGAGGTCTCTGTTGCCAAGCCTTCAGGGAAATATCTTCAACCCCCAAAGTTGGTGACTCCCAGGTTCCAGGCTGTGTGATCCAAGCACAGCAGTGAGAGCTGGTGGTCATGCAGTGTCCTCTGGTGCCAAGTTTTCGGAGCTGGCAGCTGTGGCGGGCACATGCGTCATCATCCTCAATCATCCCTCAGACCTGAAGGAAAGGTGACCTCTTTAACATGTGATGTGTATTCCTTTATGCATGTCTTGGCTTGAAAAGCAGTTTCGAATTACCATGTGTCTAATATCCTCTGGGATTGTCTCTTCAACCTTGGTTTTGCTCCTGGCAAACATCTCCTTTTCCTTCCCAATTAGCTTTGACTCGAGGAAGGGGCAGGGCAGAATAATGAAGAGAATCATCTAGATTCCTTTGCTCTGTGGCTTTACTCACCCATCTGTCCCCTTTCATTCTCGCTCCCTGTCCCTGCTTCTGGCCACCAAGTTGTCCCCATCCTTTAAGCCCCACTTCCTCCAGTTGTCTGAGATCTGTTCACTCCAGTTCCCAAAGGTCACCTTCTCCTCCAAAAACAGCACTTTTCTGATCAACTCACTTGGTGATGCATCACTTCTGCCCGATGACAACTCTGGTCTTGTAATTTATCTTTTCAGGTACTCGTGCCTTATCTTTATCGTCCCCCCCCCCAACCCCCATAGATCACACACTCCTTAAATTTGTATTCACCACAGGGCCTGGTCCAGAGTCTTAGACATAGTGGGGATCAATAAATGCTCCTCAAATCAATAAATGAGTAGAAAAAAGACTTGTGAAAATTTGGGTAAGGACACACTAATGGCTTTATCTCTGCTGGGTCTTAAACATGTTAGAGAAATTGGCTGGTCTTGGGCCCTATCTCCAGCGTCCAAATAATGACCACTTCGTACCAATGCTTGTTGAGCTTGTTTGCTAACATCTTCCTTCCTTCCATAAATATTTATTGAATGCCATTTCTGCTAGCAGTCATCAACAGTATAGGCTTCAGAGAGAGACCACCTTGGTTCGAATCCTGGCTCTGCTTCTTATAGGCTGTGTGACCTTTGAAAAGTGACTTAAGCTCTCTGAGCTTCATTTCCGTCATTTGTAAAATGGGAATAATAATAGTGGTGGCCTCTAAGGGTTGTTTTGCAGGTGCAACGAGGTAATGCATATACAGCTGTTGGCAGGGATCAAATCACAGAGGACTGTGATTTGGGGCCTGTCTTTAAGGAGCTCACTATCCAACAGGGAAATGTACACTAACACAATTGTGTGTCTTAAGCTGGGTGCCCAGAGGCTGACCTAGAGACATGGATTTGAGTGCAAATAGTTTATTTGGGAAGTGATCCCAGGAAGCACGGGGAAGGGAGTGGGGAAGTGAGAAAATAAGCAGGTTACCACTGGAGCTCAGTCCTCCTGGGACCCTTGGGCGATGACAGAAAGCACAGCTCAGAGTTGTCCCCGCCTCCTCCCAAGGGCAGGAAAGTTGGGGTGTTTTACACCATCTCCTGTTACTCATTGCTTGAGGGTTGCTCCCAATGGCTTACCTCCCTGATGCTTTCAGACGGGCAGTCAAAGAAAGCTCTCAGTCCAGGAGTGAAAGGTGCCTGTGGAAGACAGCCTGGGCTCAGGATCCTCGTCCCTACTGGACCACGTGCTGGGGGACTATGTGTGGGGCATCGACCATGAAAGCACTTGTTATGAGTTACTCCTGTCATTCATAAGAGCTGGTGGAGAAAGATAATAAACCTCCTTGAAGCTGTCCAAGGTTAGGTTTAGGTATGATGCCAACACCTCTGAAGAGTACCTTGTTGCCTCTACAAGGAATTTGTCGTGATGGGGCGACACTCAAATCTCAGTATCTGTCACACACTTCCAGCACTGAGGTTCAGCTCTGGAAATGCAGAGACTGCTGCCTGAACTCCAGAGAAGGGCTCAGCCCTCATGGTCTCCAAAAGAGCCTGTGACCCTGCAGTGTTAGCAGTGCACAGCCGGGGCAGGAAAGCGCAATCTCACTGGTTCAAAATGGAGACTGCTGCAGTGTTTTCAACTTGAGATAGCAGAGGGAAAGGGAAAAGATCTGCAAAAAGCACAGCAAATTAGGGGAAAAGGTGTTGCCTTTATACGTTTCTCATTTTCCCTGCCATGGTATTCTGCAGAACCTATGGTTCAAAGGAAATGGGGTTGTGAGTAGAGCCAGAGAGAATTCAAGAAGTATTCCTTAATTAACGGGGGGGTTTCAGTAGGCCCATTCGGAGCTCATAGCAAGTCTAATTTATAGGCATAGCCAGACTAGGAGCTGTGAGACAGGGTGACTTAAAGGTGTTTGTAGGGCACCCTCAGGTTCACAATTCCTTGCACCCCCTGCTCACTCTTACATCTGATCCATCCTGGTCCGTTTAAAGCTGGAATAGCAATTTCATGCCTGTGGTGGTGATTGTTTCTTAGTCATCATTGCCTCTATCAGAGTGTGTCCTGGGTTGAGTTGTGTACCCCCCCAAATTCATGTCCGCCCAGAACTTCAGAATATGGTCTTATTTGGAATTTGCAGACGTAATAAAGCAAGATGAGGTCATGCAAAATAAGAGTGAGCCTAATCCAATATGACTAGTGTCCTATAAGAAGAAGGAAACTTGGACACAGAGATATAGATACACGGGGAAAAGGCCATGGGAAAGCAGAGGCAGAGATTGGAGTGGTGAAGCTCCAAGCCAAGGAATGTCAAGGGTTGCTGGCAACCATTAGACACGAGGAAGGAGGGAGCTGTCAGAGGGAACGTGGCTCTGCAGACACCTTGATTTCCGACATGTAGCCCCCAGAACTGTAAGACAATAAATTTTTGTTGTTTTAAGGCACCCAGTTTGTGACACTTTGTTATGGCAGCCTTAGGAAAGTACTACAGAGTATAAGCCAGCTGAGGGCAGTGATAATGTCTTACCCACCTGTGCCTCCTGGCACTGTTTAGTTCAAACCATGTTGGTTGACTCAGGATGTTAAAGGGAACCGTGGGAGGGTTATACATTACTGGAAGATATGGCTCTTTATAGCCTGACTACTGTCGCAGCTGCAGAAGTTAGGGTGTCAGATGCTGAGACGGGCGCGGGGTGTGGGGCACTGGGCAGCTGCCTCCTGGGAGGACTGGACAGTACTAGGCAAGGGAGTTGAGAGGGAGCCAAGACTACCTTCACCTCCTTCCCAATTTTGCCGAGAGCTGGCCTGATTTCAGGGCCCTTGCATCAAATTATGTGGGTTCAAAAAGGCTCAGAGGGCTTCCCTGGTGGCGCAGTGGTTGAGAGTCCGCCTGCCGATGCAGGGGACACGGGTTC
>NC_041225.1:80309329-80314736 GCF_002837175.3 Physeter macrocephalus
TCCGCAACGGGAGAGGCCGCAGCGGTGAGAGGCCCGAGTACCGAAAAAAAAAAAAAAAAAAAAAAATCCTCAAGAATCCAAGGTCCTGACTGTGGATTCCTGCAGCCAGACTCCAGAGGACTGGGTATCACCGGGGGTAGGGAGAGGGGTGATGCTTTGGTGTTGAGGTCAATTTAGCAAATAGCCCGTTGTTCTCCACACTCTGTGAAAGAGGATCAGAAGTTCACTGCACGGCTCTAAGTTCCTGGCAGCACTGTTTAGAATAGCAAGATTTTGGAAATGACCCAAACGTCTGACAATCGATGATTGGTTAAAGTATGGTTTAGCCAGACATTGGAATTCTATTCCGCCATTAAAAATGATGTCATGGATGATTGTTTATTGATATGATAAAAGGATATCATATATGAAAAACACATACATACACATGTAATATTTTACATATCATACACGTATGATACATGTATGCAGGTATAGGAAAAGATCCATGAGAAAATAAGACCATGGTTATAACAGGGCTTTTCTCTGGCAGGTGACATTATGGGTGATTTCTCCTCTGCAGTGGGCACATATTTGTGATATAAAACTAAAGTTGTTTTTAGTTTTGAAAAATGCTTCTGCAGTATTCCACAGGTTGAGCCATGAGAGTCCCCCTCTTCCCCGTCAGAACTTACGTTTCTCCATTTCTTTGCCCAGACTTGGGCTCGCTCTCAATGAGTCAACTGAGAGCCGTGACAGAGCTGCACAGAGAAAACCTCATTGCCTGGGCAGGTGGGAAGTCTGGCTGGGAGCTCCTGGCAGCCCCTTAGGTGCTTGCAGGACCTGAGGTCACCTGCGATGGTCCCTCCACATCGTGTAGGGCAGTGGAGGCTTCCCTGACCTCGACTTCCCCGGACCATCCAACTTTGTGTCGGCCTCTCATTCTATTAAATATTGTCTTCCTTGAAATCCCAAGCCCCACACCTTGTCTCTAAATACTGATTTTATTTTATTTTTAAATTTTTTTAATGTTTTGTCTTTTTAAAAAAATTTAATTAATTTATTCACTTTTGGCTGCGTTGGGTCTTTTGTTGCTGCACGTGGGCTTTCTCTAGTTGCGGTGAGCGGGGGCTAGTTTACATTTGGCCAATTATATATTTTTTTAATTAATTTATTTTTGTCTGGAATGGGTCTTTGTTGCTGCTCATGGGCTTTCTCTAGTTGCAGCGAGCGGGGGCTACTCTTCTTTGTGGTGCACGGTCTTCTCATTGCGGTGGCTTCTCTTGTTGAGGAGCACGGGCTCTAGGTGTGTGGGCTTCAGTAGTTGTGTTGTGTGGGCTTAGTAGTTGTGGCTCACGGGCTCTAGAGCACAGGCTCAGTAGTTGTGACACGCGGGCTCAGTTGCTCCACGGCATGTGGGATCTTCCCAGACCAGGGCTCGAACCCGTGTCCCCTGCGTTGGCAGGCGGATTCTTAACCACTGCGCCACCAGGGAAGTCCCTGATTTTAAAAAGTTACAATATTCCACTCCATTCCAACTCAGGCAGCATTTATTATTTTTTTCTTTATTTTTTTCTTTTTCTTTCTTTTGGCCACGCCGTGCGGTATGCAGGATCTTAGTTCCCCGGCCAGGGATCGAACCCATGCTCCCTTCAGTGGAAGCTCAGAGTCTTAACCACTGGACCGCCAGGGAAGTCCCAGCCAGCGTTTATTTTACTGCTTACTTTGTGCCAGGCGTGGAGTTAAGCTGCTGGGGAGAGCAATGATCACCAAGACAAGGGTCTACCCTGGAGGAGGGACCATGACTGATGGAGCACCGAGGTGCCAGGCACTTTGCTGAGAACCTCATACGCAGTCTCACTTTTAATTTAATCTATACAACAACCCTCTGGGTTTTTATGGTACAGATGAAAAATTAAGGGTTTGGAGATTGCTCAGTATTTGTTTAAATAGCAAGATGGGAGTTTAAATCCAGTTCTATCTGACTCTAACTAACTTGGAGTCTCCAAAGTGTCCACTATACAGTGCTTAGTTAGCCATATATCATAGTTTACTCAGCTACAGTCAGCCCTTCATATCTGCAGGTTTTGCATCAATGGATTCAACAAACTATGGGTCAAAATATTTTTTAAAAAATTCCAAAAAGTTCCAAAAAGCAAAACTTGAATTTGCCACACATATTGCAACTATTTACATAGATTTACCCTGCATTTACGACTATGTATATAGCATTTGCGTTGTATTAAGTAGTATAAGTAATTTAGGGATGATTTAAAGTATACGGGAGGATATGAGTAGGTTATATGCAAATACTGTGCCATTTTATATAGGGCTCTTGAGCATCCATGGATTTTGGTGTCTTGGGGGGGGTCCTGTAACCACTCTCCTGTGGATACTAGAGGGACGACTGTATTCCTTATTTGAACAACTTTATACTTTTAAGTATTTCCACTATTATAAGGAGACACTGCTATAATCTTGTACATGTGCACAGCTTTTGCTGACCTTTAAAAAAATTTACATATCCACACACATTAGTGTGTGTGAGAAGAAAGACTGAAAGGAAATACACTAAACATTTAATAACAATTACATGTGGGGAGTGCGATTGGTCACAGGAGGTACAGGGAAAATAACTTCTACTTTAAAAAATACTTGATTTTTTAGAGCAGTTTTAAATTAATAGCAAAACTGAGGGGAAGATGCTGATATTGCTTATACGTCCCCTCCCCCATACCTCCAGCCACTCTCAGTATCAACATCTCCCACCAGAGGGGTATGTTCCTTACAGCCAATGAACCTACACTGACACATGATTATCACCCAGAGTCCATAGCTGACATTAGGGTTCACTCTTAATTTTGCACATTCTATGGGTTTTGACAAGTGTATAATGACATATATCCAGCATTACAGTATCACAAAGAGTATCTTCACTGCCCTGAAAATCCTCTGTGCTCTCTCTATTCATCCTTCCCTCTCCACAACCCCTGGCAACCACTGATCTTTTTACTACCTCCATAGTTTTGCTTTTTCTAGAATGTCATATAGTTGGAAACACATAGTATGTAGCCTTTTCGATTGGCTTCTTCCACTTAGTAATTTGTATTTAAATTCCTCCATGTCTTTTCATGGCTTGATAGCTCATTTCTTTTATTACTGAGTAATATTCCATTGTCTGGATGTACCACAGTTTATCCATTCACCTGCTGAAGGACATCTTGGTTGCTTCCAGTTGTGGCAATTATGAATAAAACTGCTATAAACATCTGTGTACAGGGTTTTGTGTGGACATAAGTTTTCAACTCATCTGGATAAATACCAAGGAACGCGAAATTGCAGGATTGTATGGTAAGACTATAACTTTGTAAGAAACTGCCAAACTGTCTTCTGAAGTGGCTGTACCATTTTGCATTCCCACCAGCAATGAATGACGGTTACTTCAGATCCCTGGATGCTGTTAGCATTTTGGACTTGGCCATTCTAATAGGTATGTAGTGATATCTCATTGCTGTTTTAATCTGCAATTCCCTAATGACATATGATATTGAGCATCCTTTCATATGTTTATTTTCCATCTATAAATCTTTGGTGAGGTGTCTGTTCAGGACTTTGGCCCAGTGTTTAATCAGGTTACTCATTTTTTTTTTGTTGATTTGTAAGAGTTCTTTGTATATTTTGGATATCAGCCCTCTGTTAGAGGGCTTTTGCAAATATTTTCTCTCAGTCCGTGGCTTATGTTCTCATTCTCTTGAGAATTTTCACTTCTTACTTTACACGTTTCAGTATTGTTTGATATATTTTTTCTCAAAGGGCAGGCAGTGCTTTTTGTGAGAAAAAAGTTTCTTTTTTTTAAACATTGCCTTTCAATGCATTGCAAATAAACTAGAATTTATCAGTAATACAACTGCTTTGAGGAGGAGTCCTAGACATACTAAAAGATTTCCCCTAAAAAAAAAAAAGATTTCCCCTAACCAGAGAGCTTACTCTCTCTGGCCTTGCAAAGAAGAGAGAGCAGTAAGCATGGTGAATATCTCCCACTGGAGGTAACGAACTTCTTAATAGCTTGTGTGTGGTTATGACTATGTCATATATTTCAGAGTTTAATGACATATTATACATTTATATGTCTGATAGAAGCTTGGATAAACAGGAGACTCTCTGCGTCCCTGAAAATAAATCCTAATGAATTGGATTCCCTTTGGCTAAAAGAAAAAACTGGAGACAGCTGTCTCCGCTAGAGAGAACAAAGAGAAAGTTTAAAAAAGAGAGCACACTAGAGGCCAGAAAAAGACACTTGACAGACGATAGACCTCTTCAGATGATGGACTTCTGTGGTCCTTATAGGAAGAGGATCCACGTTTATGGTCAAAGGCCTTGGGTCCCAGACCAGCTCCAGCATAAACTGACTTCGTGACTTGAAGAAGATGCTAAGCTTTTTTTGAGCCCTCCTTTCCTTATTTTGGAAAATGCAGGTGATCATAATAGTAACGATCTCACAAGGTTGTTTATGAGAATTAAATGATGCTTCACTTTCAAAGTGCTTTAGAAAGAAAGTAGTGCTTGTTCTGACCTGCTATCCAAGTATTCCTTGGGTATTTAGACAAACTGTGTTTAAATACCTACTGTGTGCGACCACTGGGCATACCAAGGACAATAATGCTTGGCATTTAACCTCAAGAATCTGTCAGGCAATATGAAAAGTCAGATATGTGAAAGGATCACCCGACTACTGTTGCACTGGAACTTATACCGGATAATTTGCCATTTGAACAGAGGGTCATCTGTGTTGTTCATGATTACAAGAATGTTCTTTGTGTCTTCCAAAGTAGATTGCAGGCCCCTTGAAGGTAGGGCCATGGCTCATTTTTCCTCCCACTGCAAACCTATATAGTGTTGAGGAGTCATATCTATTACCATGCATGGAGGGCTCTCTCTGGACTAGGCTCTGTGTTGAGGTCTTTCAGAGATATATATATATACATATATATATTTTTTAATGTATCATTTAAAACTTGTGTTTCCTTATTTATTTTCATTTTGGATGATCTGTCCATTGGTGGAAGTGGGATGTTTAAGTCCCCTACTATGTGTTACTGTCGATTTCCCCTTTTATGGCTGTTAGTATTTGCCTCATGTACTGAGGTGCTCCTATGTTGGGTGCATAAATATTTACAATTGTTATATCTTCTTCATGGATCGATCCCTTGATCATTATGCAGTGTCCTTCTTTGTCTCTTGTAATAGTCTTTATTTTAAAGTCTATTTTGTCTGATATGAGAATTGCTACTCCACTGTTCTTCTGATTTCCATTTGCATGGAATATCTTTTTCCATCCCCTCACTTTCAGTCTGTATGTGTCCCTAGGTCTGAAGTGGGTCTCTTATAGATAGCATATATATGGGTCTTGTTTTTGTATCCATTCAGC
>NC_041225.1:80315492-80324097 GCF_002837175.3 Physeter macrocephalus
CCAGTGTCCTGAAGTTGGTTCTCCCACCTCAGAGACACAGCCCTGACGCCTGGCTGGAGCACCAAGAGCCTGTCCTCCACACGGCTCAGAATAAAAGGGTGAAAAAAATAGAAAGAAAGAAAGAAAGAGAGAGAGAGAGAAAGAAAGAAGATAAAATAAAGTAGGATAAAATAAAATAAAGTTATTAAAATAAAAAATAATTATTATGAAGAAAAATTTTAAAAAGTAAAAAAAAAAAACGGGACGGTCAGAACCCTAGGACAAATGGTGAAAGCAAAGCTATACAGACAAAATCTTACACAGAAGCATACACGTACACACTCACAAAAAGAGAAAAAGGGGAAAAAAATAATATATCTTGCTCCCAAAGTCCACCTCCTCAATTCGGGACGATTCATTGTCTATTCAGGTATTCCACAGATGCAGGGTACATCAAGTTGATTGTGGAGCTTTAATCCGCTGCTTCTGAGGCTGCTGGGAGAAATTTCCCTTTCTCTTCTCTGTTCGCACAGCTCCCGGGATTCAGCTTTGGATTTGGCCCCCGCCTCTGCGTGTAGGTCGCCTGAGGGCGTCTGTTCTAAGCTCAGACAGGACGGGGTTAAAGGAGCAGCTGATTCAGGGGCTCTGGCTCACTCAGGCCGGGGGGGAGATCTCTTGTGGACCAGTGTCCTGAAGTTGGTTCTCCCACCTCAGAGACACAGCCCTGACGCCTGGCTGGAGCACCAAGAGCCTGTCCTCCACACGGCTCAGAATAAAAGGGTGAAAAAAATAGAAAGAAAGAAAGAAAGAGAGAGAGAGAGAAAGAAAGAAGATAAAATAAAGTAGGATAAAATAAAATAAAGTTATTAAAATAAAAAATAATTATTATGAAGAAAAATTTTAAAAAGTAAAAAAAAAAAACGGGACGGTCAGAACCCTAGGACAAATGGTGAAAGCAAAGCTATACAGACAAAATCTTACACAGAAGCATACACGTACACACTCACAAAAAGAGAAAAAGGGGAAAAAAATAATATATCTTGCTCCCAAAGTCCACCTCCTCAATTCGGGACGATTCATTGTCTATTCAGGTATTCCACAGATGCAGGGTACATCAAGTTGATTGTGGAGCTTTAATCCGCTGCTTCTGAGGCTGCTGGGAGAAATTTCCCTTTCTCTTCTCTGTTCGCACAGCTCCCGGGATTCAGCTTTGGATTTGGCCCCCGCCTCTGCGTGTAGGTCGCCTGAGGGCGTCTGTTCTAAGCTCAGACAGGACGGGGTTAAAGGAGCAGCTGATTCAGGGGCTCTGGCTCACTCAGGCCGGGGGGGAGGGAGGGGTACGGATGTAGGGCGGGCGTGCGGCGGCAGAGGCCTGCGTGACGTTGCACCAGCCTGAGGCGCGCCGTGCGTTCTCCCGGGGAAGTTGTTCCTGGATTCCGGGACCCCGGCAGTGGCGGGCTGCACAGGCTCCTGGGAGCGGAGGTGTGGAGAGTGACCTGTGCTCGCACACAGGCTTCTTTGTGGCTGCAGCAGCAGCCTTAGCGTCTCATGCCCGTCTCTGGGGTCCTCGCTGATAGCTGCGGCTCGCGCCCGTCTCTGGAGCTCCTTTAAGCGGTGCGCTTTATCCCCTCTCCTCGCGCACCAGGAAACAAAGAGCCAGATATATATATATATATATTTTTTTGCGGTACGCGGGCCTCTCACTGTTGTGGCCTCTCCCGTTGCGGAGCACAGGCTCCAGACACACAGGCTCAGCGGCCATGGCTCACGGGCCCAGCCGCTCCGCGGCATGTGGGATCTTCCCGGACCGGGGCACGAACCCGTGTCCCCTGCATCGGCAGGCGGACCCTCAACCACTGCGCCACCAGATATATTTTTAGATAGATCGTATGTGATCTTTAAAACAACCCTATGAGGTAAGTAATATGGTTATTTCAATTTTACAGTGAGAAAACAGAAGCACAGAGCAGTTAAAGAACTGTCATGCGGCCTCTCAGCTGTTGAGTGGTGGAGTTGGAATTTGAACATTGATTTATCCACCTTCACAGCCCATATTCTTAACTGCTGTGCTGCAACTTGTTAACTGGTTGTTAAATTCACCTTAGGGTTTGAAGTAGAGAACTTGGTGTTGCGTTTAAGAGGAGGCAAGAGGTGAAGTACTGGAGAGCCCAGAGCCCTGAGAGGGAGACTTTGGTTTCTTGTCATGGCCCTGGGGCTGGCTGGGGTGGGGGCCGTGGGGGGAGGAGACAGCAGGGGGAGGGGATGTTCCCGCCCTTGGGCATAGCATGCATTTTCCTGGTCCTGCACTGTGAGAACCGAGGGTATTTTCTCTCATTTGGCAACAACCAATTAAAGATCTCCGTGGGTTTCCACACAAGGAAGGACAGGTCAGTCAGGACGAGGAGCCAGTGTGCTAAGAGAGTGGCATCCAGGGGCCAGGCGGATCTAGGGCTGGGGGTCATCTGGGCTGCTGCTTACACAAGGACCCAGTGATGGAGAGGAGATGAAAGCAGGAGCTGGAAAGGGGAGATGCTGAGAGAAACAGTGAGGCAGACTGGGGGACAAATGGACCTTGTATTGAAAGGTTCTGGTCTTCATTGTTTTTGCTCTTTTTAGTGAATGTAATGATCTCTATCAGTCAGAATCCAGGAAACAGACAGCCCCTGGAGAGGGATGGTTCACAGAAGGGAGAAATGCTACCACCTGGGGCCGGAAGCAGCAAGGGGACAAGAGCAGACACCGGGACCCCTGAGAACTTTAGCTGTAGGACATGTCCCTTGACAGGAGCTGTGGCCTTGGGTAGAGGAACATAGCCTCTGCCAACCTACAGCTTGGCAGGAAGTGACCGAGGGGAATAAACACCCCGCTCCTCTCTTTTGCACCCTCTGATTTCGGGCCACTCACATAGGTTTCGCCCAACCAGATGCCAGAGAGCCAGCTCATGTATTTATAGCAGTCAGCAATTTGAACACAGAGCAGAGAAAGGAGCTGGAGGGCCACATAGAGAACACCCAGTGCCTGTATGCACAGAAGCAAGTAGAAGCTGCTCTAAAAATAAGCAAGAGACTCTCAACAAGGAAGTATCTAAGTGAACAGTGAACACGTCCACTCTAGGGAACACGTCCACTCTAGGGAACACAATGTAGCAGTTGCAAGGACAGAAGAGATTAATAAGTATTGGCGTGGATGGATCACTGAGACGTATCGCTGAATGATGAAGCAGATTGCAGAAAGATGCCTAGAGGAGGATGGCGTGTTTGTACGCAGACACGTGCGCACACACACACACTGCTGTAAGTCTGTTAAATGCTCCAAGTCTACTGTCTATTATGGTTTGTGGTGTATATGTATATGTACATGTGTGTAAGGTCTGGAATGATAATAGTGGTTTGCATTGGGGAGGTGGGAGGAGGCAGTCAAAGGGGGTGAGAGTCAAAGGGGACTTTAGCTGTGATAGACACCGGTGGTTGCCTAATAGCAGCCATTTCCCACCATCTTCCATTCTTTCATACTAACAATTCAAATTTTGTTCAAGTATCAGAGGGCAGCACTGTACTCAGGGAAGGTAGGTCCAGGCATGGCCGATCTAAGCCAAGTACACTTAGACTGGTTGTCTTTGCCTGTGATGTTTTTTAGGAGTAACCATGCGACCTAGTCCACTGTTTTCTTCTAGAAGTATTTTTTTGCTCTAATAACGAGGGGAGTATAGTGGATGAAGAGCTCTGCCTCTGCACCTCCTTTCTGTCTTAGGGTGGTGGTGTTTGAAAATGTGATGCATGGAGCTATGGCAACCATCTTATGACCATGAGGGAGAGGCCAGGAGAATGGTAGAGTTCAGTCCAGCATCCTGACATCTCACTGTTCCAAAGCAGATATTCTTCTTCTTCAACCTTCTTGTGACCTGAGATATTTAAATGTCTTTATTGCTTAAACCACTGTTAGGCAGGCATTCTGATACAATTAAATACATCCTAATCAATGCAGTAGCTTAATCTGAAATAGCTTAAGTATTTTCTCAGGAGAATTTATTCCTGTACCACTGGTGTAATTAAACATGTGTTTGTGAAGCTCTCTCAGGTGCTTATGCTTCATCTCCAGAATGGATCTGGTTCATCTTCTGCTGGCTCTCTGGGGCTCTCTCTACCCTTCAGGGTACTTGTTTGCCTCTGCCTCTGGGCTGCTTTGATTGATGATACAGGTGGACAAGGCTTTTGGAATAAACCCTCTATCCCTCCTGATGCCGCTCCATCCCCTGCATCCCCCACTCTCTGGGGCTGCCCTTCCCACAGCACTCTCTGCAGGGCAGGGAGGCTGCCATGTGGTAACCAAAGACGTCTGGGGAGACTGGAAAGGTACAGAGTGGGAGAGGCCATTAAGTCCAGGCTTAAAGCCAAGAGCCGCATATCTGGGTGAGATTCCTTTGTTCTGCACCTGGGCCTGGCATATGAATATTATAAAGAAGCTCATTCTGGTTTATCCAGGGAAGTCCTGTGGATCCTTCGATTTCTGAGGGAGCTTTTAAATCACTAGCACTCACTGCCTCTACTGGAGGTCTGGATTTTAAGCCCACAGAGATGAGGTATGTGAAAACATCTTAAAGAGGAGTATGAGTGGCTTTGGCAGGTTTGCGTTGGTGGAAGGTCACTCTGGAGGCCGAAAACTGTTGGTGGGCCCTTCTGATAGGTTGAGGGAAAGGAGCTGAGGTTTCAGTTGGGGCCCAGGGAAGGGGTGCAGGGGAGGAAACCGGTGTGAGTTTCCCCTTTTCTTTCATCGTGGGCGATGCTCTACATATGGTGGCAAGGCATGTTTTCTGCCTTCTTCAGATCAAGGGTAGAGATCTTTTGGATGCTGTATTCAGGGGTGTTGAATTCAGGGAGCTCTCTCTAAGGGTTTCCTTTGTGGCGTTTGGCAGTCAGTCCTACATTAATCATTGCGTTCGTGGCAGGAGGTCTCGGCAGGGGGATGGGAAAACCGGACATGAGTTGTTCCTTTGCACGCCCCCGACTGTGAGTTGTGGTACGTCCTTCCTCCCTGCCTCTCCACCTGCCCTCTTCCTGTTCGCTGCTTTCAGGATCACAGGAAAGGGATACCTGTAGACTTTGGTGAGAGGTGAGGTTGGGAGGGAGAGGATAAGAAAAAGCAAACTTTCGCCTCAGATGCCCGGCTGCTTTATTATGCATGCTTCCCTCTTTCTCACTGTTTTTTGGAAAGGCTGAAAATAAACACTTTTGTAATACTGACTTGTAATTCACACTTTCCTGACAAGTTACTCAAACTGCAGCCACAGCCCGCTCAAAGAGGGATTTGATGCAAGCTTTTTTCAGCAGGCACTTTCTAATTCAGAATGTTCTAGCACAGCTGATCTTGCTACTTCTAAACTAGTTGAGGGGCCATGGAGGGAATCTGGGAGCCCTGGGCCAGAACACCACCAGCGTATCCACCACAAATTCAGACTTTTGAAATTGCTGGTCCTCTGGGACACTGTTCAACTCACTTTTCAAGGCATGTTGTGGAATCGTTGAAAACCTCACAAATGTATTATAACTCAAGACCCTGATTCTACAGGCCAGAGAAGTGACTTCCCTGCTAAAATGACCAGATTGGTTAGTGGAGAAGCAGGAATAAAACCCCAAGCTCTGGACTCCCAGTCCATGTGCTTGTAGTAAGCCATGCTTTATTAATTTCTTGGGCTTTCTTTCTTTCATTTAAGTTTTTATTATGGAAAGTTTCAAACATACACAAAAGTAGAGAGGCAAGTATAATGAATGCCCAGGTACCCATCAGTGAGTTGCAGTAACCATTCATGGTCTGATGTTCTTGTTTGATCTGATCCATTACATCCCCGTTTGCAGCCAGACATCATGTCATTTGCTCCATTAACACAGCCATGTGTATCTGTAACAGAAAGCTTTTTAAAAATAACATAACCACAGTACCATTATCACACCTGCAAAATGAACAACATCTCAGCGTCATAATGTGTAGCCCGAATTCAATATTCTCCAATTGTGTCATAAAGGTCTATTTGCAGCTTGTTTAAATCAGGATCCAAACAGGGTCCACACATTGCATTTGTTGATTTTTTAAAAAAGGGCTTTTGAACTGTAACAGTCTCCCCTTCCATACTTTCCCCAGGCCTTATGTTTGTTGAAAAAACTGGGTCATCTCTCCTTTCGAATTTCCCACATTCTGCATTCGGATTGTATCCTGCTGGTGCCCTTTAACATAGTTCTCCATCCCATTTCCTGGAAGTTGGTGCTTAGACGTAGATCAGTGGTTCTCACCTGGGGGAGATCACCGCATCCTCCCACCCCCATTTGGTAGTGTGTAGAGACATATTGATTGTCACAACTCCGTGGTAGTGCTATTTGCATCGAATGGGTAGAGGCTAGGGAAACTGCTAAACATCCTATACACACAAGAAAGAATTATGTGTCCCCAAATGTGAATTTTGAGAAATCTGAGACTTGATTAGATTCCAGTTCTTTTTCGTTTTTAGGGGGGGAGGCAAGGATATTTCACAGGTGGTGCCGTGCACTTCCTGTGGCATCACAGGAGGAAGCCACCCTGTCTTGTGTTAAGGCGATGCTAATGTCCATCAGTGGGTTCAGGAGGTGTCAGCCCAACACGTCCATTATCAAATTAGAGACACTGAGATATTTGGAGGGTAAGAGAGAGCCCTCTTAATAGCTGAAAACCTTGCATGTCTTTGGCAAACAGGGACATGTGGCCATCTTATTCATTGACTTTCCAAGAGCTTTATTCAGCTTTAACTGAATTTCTTTCACTCTCCCCCCCAATTTTTATAAAAGTTACAGGGGCACATAATTTAAAGACTCACCTGATTCTCCTAGACTTGTTGCTACTGCAATTTTCTCATCCCTCCCCATTTTCTCTTCCCAAGAGGCAACCACTTCCAATTTTTTCAGCTGGTTCTTTTAATATTTATCTTTGCATAACCTAATAATAGGCTTATATTGCTACTTCTTGAGCAATTTAAATTTGGGACATTTTCGAACAACTTCTCCCTAAAGAACATGATCGTTTCTCTATTTTTCCTATAATGCTCCCCAGCTCCCTGTTCAAGCATCTTTTCTATCCCTGTTCAAGCACCTTTTCTATCCCTTTATGTTCTCATACTAGTTAAATTCTAATCTGAGTTGTCTGCTCATGTGAAAGAGTGGGATATTATAAAGCCAATTAGAAGCTCTTATCTGGTGAGTGGGACTTGTTGATTGCGGACTTCACGGTAGAGTTATCTGGCTATGCTGTTTCTTTAGGGAATCCCCAGTGTCAGAATGTTTAAATCTTTCTTCTTGGGCCAATAGGATTGCCCAGAGAAGAGTTTTCCAGTCTTCTGCCTGGAGGAGATAGGCCCGACTGCCAGGGTTCCAGGAGCCAAGTGGGGCTAGAGGGCTGTGAGTCTCAGTATTCAGTATGTAGCCTTTCATGTTTTTGTCATAATTCCCTTGCCATCAACTGTGCCTGCTGTCCTCCAGTCCACAGACCCTCTGTTATCTTCCTCCAGAAAATAACCCTAGTCTAACAGCAGGATTATGGAAGAGCAGTTGCCCAGCTGTACAGAGTTGGGGAAGGAACCTAAGGATCAAACTATTATATATATTTTTAAACAGCTTTATTGAGGTATAATAGATGTAACATAAATAGCACTTATTTATAATGTACAATTTGGGTTTTTGTTTGTTTGTTTTTGCTTATGTTTTTGGCCGCACTGTGCGGCTCAGCGTGATCATAGTTTCCCGACCAGGAATTGAACCTGCATCCTCTGCAGTGAAAGAAAGAAGTCCTAACCACTGGACCGTCAGGGATTCCCTACAATGTACAATTTAATAAATATGTATATACCTACGAGTGTACAACACCTGTGAAATCATCACCACAGTCAAGATAATGAGCATGTTAACTACCACCACAGTTTCCTCTCTATCCCTAGGCAACTACTGATTTGCTGTCTGTCACTGTAGATCAGTTTGCATTTTCTAAAATTTTATATAAATGTAATCATACATTATGTGCTCTTTCGGGGGAAGGGTTCTGGCTTTTTTTTTCCACTCAGTATAATTATTCTGAGATTCATCCATGTTGTTGAGGGTATCTATAGTTCATTTCTTTTATTGCTAACTGGTATCTCATTGTATCAATAGGTCACAATTTATTCACTTGTTGATAGACATTTGGATTGTTTCTAGGTTTTGATTATTACAAATAAAGTTGTTATGAACATTCATAGGCAAGTTGCTGTGTATACATAGTTTTTCATTTTTCTTGGGTTGACACCTAGGAGTGTTTCCCAAAGTGGTTGTATCTGTTACATTCCCACCAGCAATGGATGAGAAAATTCCAGTTGCTCAACATCCTTGTCAACACATGATTTGGTCATTTAAATTTTATACATTGTAGTAAGTGTGTACTGGTATCTCACTCTGGTTTTTTTTTTTTTTTTTTTTTTTTTTGTGGTACGCGGGCCTCTCACTGCTGTGGCCTCTCCCGTCGCTGTGCACAGGCTCCGGACGCGCAGGCCCAGCGGCCATGGCTCACGGGCCCAGCCGCTCCGCGGCATGTGGGATCTTCCCGGACCGGGGCACGAACCCGGGTCCCCTGCATC
>NC_041225.1:80324325-80331321 GCF_002837175.3 Physeter macrocephalus
CCCCTCACTCTGGTTTTAATTTGCATTTCTGAATGGCTCATGATGCTGAGCACCTTTGCATATGCTTATTTGCCATGTGTATATCCTCTTTGGTAAACTGTCTGTTCAAATCTCTTGCCCATTTAAGATTTCTTTGCATAGTTTGGATGCAAATCCTTTATCAAATATGTGACTTGCATATATATATATATTCCCAGTCTGTAGCTTGTCTTTTCATTCTCTTAACAATGTTTTTCAAAAAGCAAATGTTCTTAATTTTGATGAAATCCAATTTATCTATTTTTTCTTTTATTCATTGATCTTTTGATGTTGTACCTAAGAAATCTTTGCTTAATCTAAGGTCACAAAGACCTTCTCCTGTTTTCTTCTAGAAGTTTTATACTTTTAGGTTTTAAATTTGGGTCTGTGATCCATTTTGAGTTAATTTAAAAAATATGGTGTGAGGGGGCTTCCCTGGTGGCGCAGTGGTTGAAAGTCCGCCTGCCGATGTAGGGGACACGGGTTCGTGCCCTGATCCGGAAGGATCCCACATGCCGCGGAGCGGCTGGGCCCGTGAGCCATGGCCGCTGAGCCTGCGCGTTCGGAGCCTGTGCTCCACAGTGGGAGGGGCCACAGCAGTGAGAGGCCCACATACTGCTAAAAAAAAAAAAAAAAAATGTGGTGTGAGGTATGGATCAAACTTCTGGTTTTTGTATATGGGTATCCAATCATTGCAGCACCATTTGTCAAAAAGACTATGCTTTCCCATCAGATTGCCTTTGCACTTTTGCAAGGATTTATTTCTGTATTCTCCATTCTAACCCATTATTTTATTTGTTTATCTTGAATTCAGTACCACATTGTCTTGATTATTGTAGCTTTATATTAAGTCTTGAAGTTGGGTAGTGTAAGTCCTCTACTTTTATTCTTCTTTTTCAAAGTTGAATTGACTATTTTAGGTCCTTTTCATTTCCAAATGGATTCTAGAATCAGCTTGTCAATGTTAAAATTAACAATATAATGTATAATGTAAAAAGCTCACTGGGATTTTGGCTGAAATTGTATTGCATCTATAGATCAAATTGTGGAAAATTTACATTTTAGCAACATTGAGCATTCCAACCCAAGAAAACAGTACTTTTATTATATATATATGTATATATATATACATATATATTTATTTATTTAAATATTATTTCTCTCTGCAATGTTTTTTAGTTTTCATTATACAAGATTTACATATCTTTTGTCAGATTTATCCTTAAGTATTTCATATGTTTAAATGGTATTGAATATTTTAAATTCTATTTCCTATAATTTGTTGCTGGTATATAGTAATGTACTTTGATTTTTTTACATTATTACTCTTATATACTGAAACTTTACGAAACTCATTTATTAATTCTAGTAGTTTTTTAATAGGTTGTGTAGGATTTTCTACAAAGATAATCACATCATCTCTGAATAAAGACACTTTTACTTCTTCTTTTCCAACCTGGATGCCTTTGTTTCTTTGTCTTGCCTATTGCAGTGGCTAGAGCCTTCAATTCAATGTTGGATATATGTGATGAGAGCAGACATCCTTTCCTCATTCTGATGTTAGGGGGAAAGCAATCAATCTTTCACCACTAAGTATGATGTTGGCTGTAGGTTTTCCTAGATTATCAGGTTGCAGAAGTTCCCAAATGTTCTTACTTTGTTGAAGGTTTTTATCAGGAAAGTTAGATTTTTTAAATGCTTTTTTGTATCTATTGAGATGTCACATAGTTTTTCTTTTTTAATTTGTTGACATAATGAATTAAATTTATTGATTTTCAAATGTTAAATCAACCTTATAATCCTGGGATAATACCTACTTGGTTATTTGTTTTAAGAAATTTACATCTACAAATGTCTAATCACTATGTTTACACCTGAAACTAATATAATATTGTATGTCAATTATACCTCAATTTAAAAAACAGAAATTTGCATTTATGTTCATGAGGAGTATTGATGTGTAGTTTTCTTTTCATGCAGTGCCTTTGTCTGGTTTGGTATCATTGAATACTGCCCTCATAGGACTCCTTACCTCCTCTTTAATTTTCTGGAAGAGTCTGTATAGAATTAGTATGATTTCCTTAAGTTTTTGGTATTATTATTTTTATTTCCTTTCTTATCTTTACTTGCGGTTTCATTTGCTCTTCTTTTTTTTTTTTTTTTTTTAAAGAAGATGTTGGGGGTAGGAGTTTATTAATTAATTAATTTATTTTTGCAGTGTTGGGTCTTCGTTTCTGTGCGAGGACTTTCTCTAGTTGTGGCAAGCGGGAGCCACTCTTCATCACGGTGCGTGGGCCTCTCACTATCGTGGCCTCTCTTGTTTTGGAGCACAGGCTCCAGACGCTCAGGCTCAGTAGTTGTGGCTCACGGGCCTAGTTGCTCCGCGGCATGTGGGATCTCCCCAGACCAGGGCTCGAACCCGTGTCCCCTGCATTAGCAGGCAGATTCTCAACCACTGCGCCACCAGGGAAGCCCTCATTTGCTCTTCTTTTTCTGGTTTCTTAAGTTGGAAGGAAGCTGAGGTCATTGATTTGAGACTTTCTTCTTTTTTATTTTTCCTGACTTAAGTGTTTAGTGCTATAGATTTCCCCCTAAGTTCTGCTTTGGCTGTACCCACAAATTTTGATATATTGTGTTTTCATTTTCTTTCAGTTCAAATACTTTCTAATTACTCTTTTGATTTCTTCTTTGACTCATGAGTTAAGAAGTGTGTTATTTTGTTTTCAAACATTTGGGAGTTTTGAGATACATTTTTCTTATTGATTTCTGTTGTAATTTCCTTTTGGTCTCAGAACATACTTTGTATGACTTGAGTCCTTTTAAATTTATTGAGACTTGTTTTATGGCCCAAAATAGGGACTATTTTGGTAAATGATCTGTGTGCATGAAAGAATATGTGTGTTCTGGCAAATTTGTGGGTGGAAATAAAAGCTATCTCAAGATAGTAAGCTGGAGCAATCATGGAGCTCATGTTTATTTTCTGTCTCTCAGGGATGGCTGTACTTTGTTGCCTAATATCCAACGTCTTGAGAACAATTGTTTCATATATTTTGTCTATATTATAAATTGTGTTGGTTAGGGAGTAAAACTGGTCCCTGCTGCTCCATCATGGCCTAAGTGGAAGTCTCCTTCAACTGCTTTTAATCTGTATTCTTATTAGTCCACTTCTAGAAGTACCTGATTCTGACAATTCTTGAGCCTTGAGTGTTCTAAGATGTCAGTCGTGCTGTTTCTTGGCTTTCCTCACCACTGGCTCTGGGATCTAACAACTATTCTAAGATAGTTACTAAAGCAGAGCTGGGACTACACAGGGGACACTGAAATTAGACGAGCATGCCTGAGCCTGTCACTTTCTCATGTGTCTACACTGCCTGGGGTAGGGCCTCAAACTCAAATACCAACAAGAGCCCTATAGGGAGGGGAAATGAATGCAGAGCACTGGTGCTAGATAATGGGGAGGGGTGGGCACTCATCTTGTTTAGACAACCCTGCTCCAGTCTCCCACGGCTATGCAAAAAAGAAAGTCTAGTGTCATTAGATCTTTCACGAATTCAGAGAAGCTGGAAATTTAAAACTTTATGCAAAATTTCTTCTTTTACAAGTCTTAACAAATGATCCAAAATTTTTAAACGTTGTGGTTCAAATGAAAATCCAACTACGGACTATCTCCGCCCCATTGGGCTGCCAGTTTGGTACCGTTGGATTTTCCTCCTTTGTGTGTTCTTGCTCCATTATGCAGGCAACTTTCCCTACTTCTCATGTGTCTGTACTCCCCAAACATTGGCTCACACAGGATGCTGGTTTTCAGAGTTCCAGAAGGGATAATCTGATTGCCTATCTTTGGTCTTATCAACTGTGGTTGGAGAGGGTCAGTTAGGACCATATTACTGGCCTCTGGGGACTAAGGGTGGGGTAGGGCTCTATGGATGGTGAGGAAAAAAATCAGCTTTCTAGGGACACCCACTGAATCATGTGATGGAAGAGCTGGAAATGACCTTAGAAAAGACAGTCAGGCCTCATCATATTACATGTGAAGGCCCTGGTGCTCAGAGAAGTGAAGTGGCTTCTCCAAGCTCAAAGACTTCATTAGTTAATAGTAGGGCTAGGTCTGTGATGTAGTTGCCTAGCCAAGTTTTCTTTCTTCTGTGTTCCATGACAGCAGGAAATATATCAGTATCTTTAATGCAATGCTTGATGCAGAGTAGATTTTAAGTAAATGTTTGTTGAATAAAATGATGTACTGAGTTGTTTTCTGTAATGTTAGCATACTTTCTTTATAAGTTAGGATAAGGTTTAGCTAGCTACATATAACAGAAAATCCTCAAAACAATGACTCATACACAATAAAAGTTTATGGAGCTCTCATGTGAAAGAAATCTGGAGCTGGGATGCACCTTTAGGATGTCAACAATAACTCTTATCTCCTGATTTCTGTTTTATCATCCTTAGTGCGTAGCTCCCATCCTAAAATTTGTCTTAGGGTACTAGAGCTCTAGCCATACACTTGAATTTCAAGATGGAAGAATATAGAATTGGTCCATGGCAAAAAAGTTTCCTGGAAGTTCCACTCAACTTCTGCTTAAATCTCATAGTTTGAAACTTAGACAGGTGGCCACACTTAGTTCCAAGGGAAGCTAGGAAAAGGAAGTTGGAATATTGTCTTCTTGACTAAATCAAGGTTTTGTTAGAGAAGTAGGATGGAATGGACATTTGGTTGGCAACTAGCAGTGCCTGTCAGAACTGAAAAGAGTTAATAGTTGATTGAAATATGTTTCCTGTGCTTTTGATATGCACAATAACCAGAACAAAAATATGAAGACCTTTAAAGATAATTATCAGAAGAGATGCAAACATAAAAAATGCTGCTCTGGTTTAGATAATATTCTAAAGTTCTGGTTCAATCGTTTTAGAAAACATTGTTTCAATTATAGTTCATATGAGTTTAATAGGATTTTATTGGTTTTCATAGAAATCTTTTTGGGTGAGTCCACAATTTAGAAAAAATAATGTTTGGTTTCAGTTCAGTACGGGGTTTCACAAATTAGTGTGATCTCTTCCAATTTTTGGTTCATAGCTTGGGCCACCTCCAGTTCCTAGTTATGATGTATCCACAGTAGGAATTTTGCAACTACAGTTTAGAATAGCAGACATAGGCCAGAGAACTGATTTCTACATAGGCAGGAGGTTATTAGTCCTGCTTTTCTTATGTAGGAACTAATAATCCTATTGGCTTTGAATGATTCTAAATTTATCTCTGTGATTTAGCATGGCTGAAGGTTCCACTTGTGAAAGATGTGCCAAAATTAACACATTAGCTATTTCATCCTTGCTCTATAAATTTAAAACTTCTCTGTTCTTACTCATAAGTTTTGCATTTCCATGGTTTGAGATTTTTTACCATGTTAGTTCTAGAACACTATTCTGGATTTTGCTTTGTATGGTGTCTCAGAAAATACACTTAAAATTAGAAATTGCAAGTTCAATTTTTTAAAATAGGGACTAGAGAGATACTGTACATTTCAGAAGCAGAACATGTGCTGAGAGGGATGGAACTCCTGCTAAAGGGAAGCCAGGGCCTCGAAGGAAATGTGGCTCGACATTGCCACACAGTATAACATTTTAATGAAAAATTGGAGATCTTAGTTCATATGAAATATCTCAACTTTTACATATCAGCCACTAATTTAAAAAATTAAAATCAATACATGGGTCACTATTGTGCAGGCCAAACAATACATGTTGTCAGGTCAGATTCTTGTGCTGCTGGTTTTCAAGGTCTGATTTAAATGTTCCATGTTTCTCCATGTCCCTCTTGTTCTCTGCCATGCTTTACTTGATGGTTTGCACTTATTATTTTGAGTAATGATGTTGATAAGATATTTGGCAGTGGCTTCCTACTTTTGTTGGTGTCATAACATTGCCTAAGGTTCAAACTTGTCTAGGAAAGAATAACTCAGTGAGAGGAGATGTTAACGAAGCTGGAATTCAGTTCTTTGGGTATGACCACATGCTTCTCATAGCCATCGGCCATCGTTAAGAAAGTCATCTGGTCACTCTGCACATACGACCATTGGTCATAAAGTAGCCAAGGCAAGAGGGTGCAAACGGTGCCTTACGACCCATCTCACAAAATCAGTCAAGTAGTAGATTTGCATGTTTATGTGCTACTCATTTATTTTCCAAAATGCATTCAGTGAGTGCCAAGTGTGTGCTAGGCCTGGGGAAGAATGGCAAGTGGAGGGTAGAGTGGTGTATGCCTTTCTCTGGGCTTTGCTTATGTGTTTTTAAGGGAATTGAGGAGAATTAAAGGGAAGGAGGCCTTTGCTCTCTGGCGGTAAACTGTGAGGATGTGAGACTTGAAGCGGTCATGGGGGAAAACTGGTCTGAGTATGTGAAGCCAGCATGCTCAGAGGAGCATCATCTCTCACCTGGATACGAACCAGCCTCCTGACTTGTCTCCCTGCTCTACCCTTGTGTGCACCGACAGTCTACTTGGAATACAGGAACTGGGCTGATCTTTCAAACCCAAAGTCAGATGTCGCTCCTTTGCCCCAAACTCTGCTTCGGGTCCCCGTCTCACACAAGGTAAAAACTGAAGTCTTCACCCTGGTGCATATGGGCTCCCACATGAGCTGGCCCCGTTTGCCTTGCTGTCTGCATCTCCCACGGTAATCACCCTCCCTCACTCTAATCCAGCTGTTCCTCCAAAATGCCTGGCAGGACCTTTTCACTGGCTGTTCCCTGTCCCCAGGAAACTCTTCCTATAGACACTTTCAAGACTAATTCTTACTACTGCTCCAAATCATGCTCAAATCTCACCTTCTTGGGGAGGCTTTGTTAGTCAATATGCTTGCCTAACTTGACCCAGAATTCTTAATCTTTTTTTTTTTTTTTTTTTTGCGGTACGCGGGCCTCTCACTGTTGTGGCCTCTCCCGTCGCGGAGCACAGGCTCCGGACGCGCAGGCTCAGCGGCCATG
>NC_041225.1:80331797-80358473 GCF_002837175.3 Physeter macrocephalus
GCAGGCTCAGCGGCCATGGCTCACGGGCCCAGCCGCTCCGCGGCATGTGGAATCCTCCCAGACCGGGGCGCGAACCCGGTTCCCCTGCATCGGCAGGCGGACGCGCAACCACTGCGCCACCAGGGAAGCCCTAGCTTTTTTTTTTTTTTTTTTTTTTTTTTTTTCAGAATTCTTAATCTTACCTATATAGACATCATCAGGGTCTTGACAAAATTCTGTCTTTTATTAAGACATATCCTAAATACTTCTATAGCATGACCCTGCTCTACCACTCTAATCAGTCTAGCAAAAAAGACAATAAGGCTATCTGGGCCTTAGGTTAGGCTGGATGAAATTTAAGCCTCCTTCCTTTGTGAAGACTAACCAGAACAATTCTTAATTTTACTCAAATTCATTGGATATATGCCACCAAATCCTATAAATCTGTGACATAAAAATAACATCATTAGTAGTAACAGTTGCCATTATTATATAATTAATATACAATATGATTATGATTATGATTACGATAGCTAACACCAATATAGTATTTTTAAGGTGCCAGGGTGCCAGGCACTGTTATAAGTGTTTTATGTATATTCACTAATCCTCACAGCCTCGGCTTCAGTCCCAGGCAGCTTCTCTCCACACGGTGATCCCAGCACCGTCAGGCCCACATTATCAGCTTCAAGTTCAGAAGCGAGAAAACTTATTTCCACTGGTTCCAACACAAGTCTCAGGACTGAGTCTCAGTGGGTAACGGACTCATACCTGAGCACTGGTACTGGGAGAGAATATGCTGCTTGGCCAGATCTTGGTCTTGTGCCAACCTGTTCAATGCTGCTGGGTTCACCAGAACCACATAGGCCGAGAGTGGTGAGGAGCCCTCCCACGAAAGATGAATGGGTGCTGTTACAAGCAGGGGGATGGAGAGCAAGCAAGGAAAAATATTGGATGACCACTATAGGTAGGTACTGTGCTTTGTTTGTTTGTTTGCTTATTTTTATTTATTTATTTTTTTGTGGTACGCGGGCCTCTCACTGCCGTGGCCTCTCGCGTTGCAGAGCACAGGCTCCGGACGCGCAGGCTCAGCGGCCATGGCGCACGGGCCCAGCCGCTCCGCGGCATGTGGGATCTTCCCGGACCGGGGCACGAACCCGCGTCCCCTGCATCGGCAGGCGGACTCTCAACCACTGGGACACCAGGGAAGCCCTGTTTGCTTACTTTTTATTGTTGCTTTTGTTTTCACACATGAGGAATCTGAGGTTCATAGAGACTGAGTAATTTGCCCAAAGCAGTAGATGTAGGGAGTGAAAGAGCAGGATTTGGATTCCAAAGCTGTGCCGTGCTGCCATAAAGATACTCTGGATATGTTTAGAATGGCGGGTGGAGGGTAGTATTTGCCTGGCTCCGTGTCCAATCACTTCTCCTTCCTGCCTTTGAGCTTGGCCCTGAGTGGCTCCAACACCATGACCGCTAGGAATGGTCTTGTCAAAGGCCTTAAAGGAAGGGTGACTGCAGTGGGCGGGGGTTTGGAGCTTCCTTGATATGGCAAACGCAGCGACCTACAGAAGCCTTGCTTCTATGGGCTATTCTGACTAATTTTAGCCTGCTGATTAGCCTTTGGGAATTATTGTTCACCCCAGAAATTTCCCAGTTTTATTTATACAGGGTGAATTAGCCTTTTCACAGACCACATCATTTCCTTATTTTTAGATCTGTGTTAAAAAAACCACCAGTTCCCAAAGCCTCGGCAGCACTGGGAGCTTAGGCATAGCCCGGGGCTGAGTGTCTATACCTTCACAGACAAGGAGGGTCTGGAGGCTAGAAGCCTTCCTCCATTCTTTTTTCCTTCCTCTCTCCCTCTACCCTTCTTCCCTCCCTCCCTTCCTCTCTTCCTTCCTTCTGGGGGTCTGGAGTTGGGAAGGGCTTCCCTTAGGAAGTGGCAGCTAAACTGAGGGCAAATTCAATGTTTTTTCCTTCCTTCCTTCCTTCCCTCCTCCTTCCTTCCTTCCCTCCTTCCTTCCCTCCTTCCTTCCTTCCTTCCTTCCCTCCTTCCCTCCTTCCTTCCTTCCATCTTAAAAACCCTCCATTCTTAATTTGTTTGGCTTATACTTATTAACAGTTACTAAACATATATTAGAAGTCAAAAAATTTTATGAAGAGTTTAAAAGAAGACAGGATGCTTTTGGAAAGATGTCTATAATTTACTTTCAAAAAGTTCAGCATAGACAGAGGAACTTGAGTTTTGCTATTTGGTTTAAGCTCCATCTCCACGGGTAGCAGCTCTAAGCAAGAACACACCGTCCAGGACCAGCTTCATTCTATTCAGGAAGTTCAGGCAGCTGCTACAAGCACTAACACTCTTCAGTCTTGATCAATACCTTATGCTTCGCTAGTAAGCATAGTGAATGTCAGAAAGGGGTTTTATTGGTGAAAATAGTAGTTAGTGCTTGCATAATGAAAGTGGTCTCCCAGTTTGATGAAACTGAATATATTCGAGATGTGGGGATGGGCTGAAATGTTTCAAAGCCACTTGGATGAACAGGGTAGAAGAATCTAGCAAGGCCTGTAGCCTGCACTCTTAGGGCAGGCAACAGACACTGGATCCCTAAATGATCCCATATCCAGCCACTGGTTTAGGAGAATGCTACCTGTGCGGGTAACAGAATCTTGTTTCTGGAATGTTGTTCTGAGTCTCAGATAAATCTTTCATATGAAGTGGTGGTCAGAGCACTAGGTAGAGAGCTTACACTGCATGGGGCTTATAGAACAGCCTTTATAAACAGCTTTGTGTTTGCTTGTTAATAAGCTGTTTTTTAGTTAATGTTTGCATATGTGACAGCATTTGGTTTGAGGTTTCCCATCAATGTAACAGGGCTGGGAGGGTGTGGGGAAGCAGCTAATCCTCACCCACCTCCAGCTTCTTCAGTGGCTACTGTTTTCACCAAAAAGAACCAAACGGGCGTAGGTCAGTTTTCAATAACTCCCTCCCTTCAGAGAATTTGCAGTTTTACCTAGAAAAATTAACAATTGGAACAACAGTTGGAAGAAAAAAAACACAACTCAGAAAAGGATACCCCACACTTCATACAAGGCACAAGCAGGAACAGGAGGGCTTCAGAAAGGACAGGAAAAAGGGAGCAGGATTCTTTTGTTTCCTTGTTTTTCTTTATTTTTGTCAGTTTTATTGAGGTAGAGTTTACATAACACAAAATTCACCAGTGTCAAGGGCACAATTTTTAAAAAAAAATTTTTAATTTTATTTATTTTTTATATAGCGGGTTCTTATTAGTCATCCATTTTATACACATCAGTGTATACATGTCAATCCCAATCTCCCAATTCATCACCACCCAGCCCCCATGCTTTCCCCCCTTGGTGTCCGTACGTTTGTTCTCTATATCTGTGTCTCTATTTCTGAAGGGCAGAATTTGATGAGTTTTGATAAATGCATTGAGGAATCAGCTTGGCTGGGTGACTGCCATCTTGCTAGCATGGGTGGGGCTGGGAGGGTAAGAGAGGCAGTGAGTTGAAGGTGGCTCCCTTATCAGGTCAGTTCTTTAGCTGGGTTCTGGGCGTTGCTCTAGGGAGCTCAGCCTGAAGCCCATTTCTCCACCCTCACAGTAATTTTGTGAGTTTAGCTGGAGTGGTTTCCAACATACCTAACAAGTGGTACAGAGGGGCACTGACTCACCTGAGTGGATGATGTGACCAGTCAGAATGGAAGTCGCTGTGAGCAGCCAGTAAGACTGCAGGTGCACGTGGATGAATATCAACCTGAGGACAACCAATGCCCTTTCAAAAGTCCCTTTCTCCTTACGATATTTGTTGCCTAAAACTGAGAACCCCGACTTGGAGAAAAACAGTCTTTAATGAGAGAGAAGCGTAAGGTCAGTTTACAGAGAGCAGGGAAAGGGAGCAGAAGCCATTGCAAGGGAGCCAAGGTGCTGGTTTCTATCATCCCCAAGTCCCAACCGTATCTCTGTTCTTCCACAGGTTTGTTGTTCTGTGAGATTCCCCTGCATCCTTCCCACGTCCCCCTCTTTGACTTAAATTGATTGAATTGTTTCTGACCCTTGCTAAATTAAACATCCTAAGTTAAACAACTGAGAGCTTTGATGACTTCTTGATAGATACCCCTTTGTAGAGGCAAACAACAGAAGTGTGGTTAGATCTTGTGTGTTCCAAAGAGGAATAAATATCACTGATTCCACATGGTCTTCATGAAAAGTAGTATGCTCCTGTATCCTTCTAAAATGGTATTTTTGAACTTAGTTTCCTCTTTCTATTGTGGAAGGGATACCCCAAAGGCCTATTTCACCCCTTTCCCATCCTTCTCTCCCTTATATGGGGGACCCTGCCTCTGTCAACAGGGGACAGAACAACAGAAAATAGGTGTAAGTGGAAAGAGAAGAGATTTTGTTTGGCTATGAGGGGAAATTTTATAACATGGTGGCTCAGAGGAAGAAAGCTATGTACTTTAGTGCCCTTGAGAACTTAAAAAACTCACTCTACATAGGAGACTCTCCTATATTTCTTCCTTTAAAGAGATAGAAAATTAATAAATTAAATAAGAAAAAAATAATCGGGGCTCAGTAGGTGCTGTTAAATGATGATTGATTTAATAATGGAGCACACATTGGGCAGACTCTATGAAATGGCTTCAAGTCAGACCCTGAAGGAAGGATTTGAGTGCAAGTAAATTATTTAGGAGATGATTCTAGGAAACAACTATAGGAAAGTGAGGAAGTAAAATGGGAAGGGAAGGCAACCAAGAGAGGGCAGTTTATCAAGCAAGTTAGCAGAATGTGTAAATGGAGCTAAATTGCATTCAGGAACTTTGGAGGCCAGTGTAGAAAACACACCTCCTACATATGCTATTCAAGAGGTGAGGGAGCTGGGGTATTTATACACCAACTCCTGTCAGTAGTTAGTTGAGGGCTGCTTCTGGTGCTGGGTGTTAAGGAACTGGTAGAGCAGTCTCCAGCAGACAGAAGAAGCCTTGAGGCAAAGAGATGCAGGTTGCAGCTGGAAGTTGGCCAGTTGCCTTGGAATGAAGGGAAAGGGGAAATAAGAGTGACATTGACAGCTTCTGCTAGAGCACACTCATGACACCTTCCCCTGTCTGCATGCCTATGTGAGGCACCACTTCCATAATAAAAGCATTACATGGCAGTGACATGTTTGCATGAAGGTAGATTCAAATTGATTTGGGGTTTAAGATCAACGGGAGAAAAAATGAATTCTTTGTATAATTATTACTTAAAGCCCATCTCTTCTGTTTGACTGCAAGCATTATGAGGGCAGAGGCTGTGTCTTTATTTAATTACTGTTTTATCCTCAGACTCTAGCATGGTGCCTGGCACATAGGAGAAATTCAATAATACATTTTTAAATTGAAGTATAGTTGATTTATGATTCAGATGTAATAATACATTTTTACTGAATGAATATTGCATAACTAGAAACAATGTGCAGTATTGCTAGATGTGCAAAATTTGGGAAAATCTGAATGTGTACAACATAAAAAAATATATCTTTACAGCTCCCAAAATGTCATTATTAGTCTAAGAATATATTACTCTATGATGAGCAAGTTGATTTGCTTATAAAATTATTAATTGGTATATTTGGAGACCTAAAGACTTTGTAAAACATTGGAGAATTTTTTTCTCTCTTTTAACTTAAAGAAGTCTAAGAGGGAGAAAGAAAGAGTTGATTTTTCAGCTGTTTGTTTTCTTTTCCCTTCCAACACTCTGAGGCTTCTATGTGCTATTAAAATGGGGCCAAGAATTGCTGGCTTGAATTCCATTTTTCCTTGGAGACAGAAGTTCTCCCCTTAGCCTCCAGGGTCTTTCCAGTCTGCAGCTTCTTCAAACATGGGCTGACCAACCAGAAATGATCTTTTCTGTTGATCAACTTCAGGCACATGTGCTATTTCATGGAGGGGTAATTTTTGAAAGAAAGGCTACACAGTTTCCATTTGTAAGAGAGGAGCATATTTTCAGAAGCTACTATGAGAGGGAGGGTAACCTTTGTACTCCCATGGAGAGCCTTCAATCTGGGTTTTTATGGGAAACCTCATTTATTTTCTCCCTCCCCCCTCCCCTCTCCCTTCCTCCCTCCCCCCCCTCCCTCCCCCCTCCTCCCTCCCTCCTTCCCTCCCTCCTTCCTTCCTTCCTCCCTCCCTTCCTTCCTTCCTTCTGCAGCTAGTTTTCTCTGTTCTTTGGTTAAGCATTTTTATTGGATGGATTTTTACATTGGGGAGGGACAAGTATTTTTTGTTGAAAGAACATCTCAGGCTACTGGAATCCAGTTAGACCCAGGGAATAAAATTGGGGAGTTGAATTTCCTCAAACTGCATAGACACTTCACTACCCCTGTTTCATGTACTTCGAAAGGTGGCCCATCCATGTATGAAGCCACAGAGAGAGTTGAGCTAATTATTAAGTGAGGTATTCTAGGCAAGAATAAGGAGCTGGAGCTTATATTAAAGCAGGCACTATAAACGCCCCCTCTTCTCCAACAAAAGTCAACAATGTGTTAATTAAACCCCTCTCTTCTATCTGGATGCTGTTTAAAAAATCCTCTTGTCCATTGGAAACAATGGTTAGAATGATTATGTAGTCCATGGAGATGGGGAGAAGTGTTTAAAATTTTTTTAAAAATGTTTCATATGGTGGATCAGAAGCTGAACAATAAAATATTGTAACATTTATACCCACCAACCCTATGGTTATGGGTGCACCCATACATAATTATATCTCATTTTCATTTCTTTTATTTTTCAAGAGCTCAGAGATTTTCCTTTTAGCTAAAAACAGGACAGGACATTTCATTGATAATAGGGGGAGAGTGGAGGGAAGTATAGTAGAGTTGCCTTGTTAGTGGGCAGTCAGGATATAGGCTTTGGTCCATGACAGCTGAGCATAAAAACCAACCCTCAAAACTATCTGAAGATTTTGTCTAAGAAAACCCAATGCTATGTACCCCTTAGTTATTTATAGAGAAACACAATTAAGTTCTATCAACCTGAACATGTAAATAAAAATTAAAACCCAGCAAAAAGAGAGAAAAAGCATTCTCTTCTTAGTCTGTCCATTTGGCCCTCCCCAGTGGAAACTCAAACTCCTTTTTCAATCCTATTTACAGCTTTTCTCCCACATAAAGTTATTTCTCAAGCAGACTTGCTCCCCACATCTATGTATTAACTGAGGAATACCGCTAGTCTTGAACTTTAGAATGATATCATGCAAATGTTACGTTTTGATTTGTTAATATGTTTGAATCCATGTGACATATATACTCTCAATAAGTCAGCATATTTCTAATCTAATTTTATACACAAGTCTACAACTGTTCTCAGTAAAGAGCTGTGGAATAATCTGACTTCAGAAGGAAAGAGGAATAATGGTAGCTGGGCAGAGATATTATCTATCCTCTCATTTTTACATAGAAATAGAATTCTCAGCTGAGTGTAATGCTGCCCTGCTAAAGACTATTGCAGGACCATTTGTCCTGCGGCTGAGATGCAGACTAGGTTCTGTGCACGGGGCGAGCAGAAGTGATGTGTCCACCTTCCTGGTCATGCCTTTAAAGGGAGGGAGCTTGCCTTGAACTTCCCCAGGCTCTATCCTGCCACTAGTGACAGAAGCATGGACATTACCATGAGACATCCTAGACTTGGAGATAAAGAGTATGCCTCTGGATGGAGAGCAACCCAATAAAAGGAGCCTGGGTCCCAAACCTTGGTGCTGTGTTGCTATCCCTAGATTGTTTATATTCAGACTGTTATGTAAAAGGGAAATTACATTCTGTTTTGTTTAAACTATGATTGTTTCCAGTCTCTTTTGAAGCCCTCAAGCTTGTATCTTAATTAATACAGCACTGAAACTTCCTAGTCAAGGGGGTAAATTACAGAAATTTTGCTTTGATTATCTGGACAGATCAAGCCACAGGGACATTTTTCAAAAGTTGCTTCAGATTCTTATCCTTTGTGAGAATACTCTTATCAGTACTTGGGGGGCTAAACTGAACCCTGAATTTAGGAAGTTAAACTATCTCTGTGGGAGCCACGGATGTTGGATGAGAGCAAGATAAACAAGCTAGTAGAACTATAGGACTTGCCTATAGCCTGATCAAGTGAACTGATGCATCTAAAGAAAGAGTAGTCCTCAAAGCAGGGTTGGTCAGCCATGGAAGAGAACTGCCGGTGGTGTCATCCTTGCTTTGCACAAGGGAGAGGAATTTCGCTAAGCTCTCTTAGAGTATTTCTGGCCTCACAGCACTGCAGGGATAGAAGGGAAAGGGACTGCCAGTCTCCATGGCAAGACAGTGCTGAGTGAGTGAGCAAACCACATCAGGCTTTTCTCTGGCTGAGCCATTAAACTTTTGATTCATCACATCACCTTTGCTCTGATGCTTGTTCACCAAGTCATCTTCTCCTGCAATTTGGTTTCACACCTGAATCTCCTACAAAGAAGGCGCTGATCATAGAGATTTTCAGTGTTTCTGGTCTTTGTGACGTGGATGGCTCATGGCAAATTTAAAAAGTAGCTGCAGGTTAGGATTTGGCTTCCCAAATAGCTAGCAGAGAGAGTGAATAATGAAGATCATGCTGACATGGGTGATCTGGGCCCATGTGTAATAACTATATATTTGCATTCTGGTGTCTGCCTTAGGTTTGGGTGCATTTCAGTAGGATGAGACCATCTTTCAGGCCAGCTGACCCCTCAGTAAGTCTCTTTAATAGATGAAAAATCTTCTTTGTGGTCCTGTCCTTATGTACTAGGGAGCACTTGGACCAATGGCCAGTAACTATTTTTTTAATTGAGCTATAGTTGATTTACAATATTGTATTAGTTTCAGGTGTATAGCAAAGTGATGGGTCAGTAAGTTTTTACTCCTAATTAGTGAAACATTTGATGGTCAAGTCCACCCCATGCATGTTCCCTGAGTTGTATACAACTCTAGCACGCTGGTCCTTACCCTTTGCTTTGTCCCAGTGGACTCACAGCCCAGTGTGGGGAGGCTGTAGTTATAAACTTTGAAGGACCTTATTCTACACTGGCCTGCTCTTTCTCTGCTGAGGTCCAGGGACAGTGCCAGATTTGATGAAGAATAACATTCTGGCTCTTTCTGAGAGTATGCTGAAGTACTCAGTCTTTTGTCTGAGTCCCCTTTACATTGAGATAAAAATTTTAGCATTTGCCCTTAGCTTTTTACCCTAATTTGCAATTTTAATATTACCTGTGATTTGTTCTGTAATAAAGTTTTCATTTTCTAGTCTAAAGTAAATAGTTTTATTCTGGAGAATAGAAAGCGATGTATTTTCAGTTTGAAATAAATGAGAATGATGAGTTGGGAGTTTGGTTTAATGAAAAGAGCAATCAGATTTTTAGCTGCATTCTCAATAAAGTACTTTGTCTTTCTGAGACTTAATTTCATCATCTGTTAAAAGGGTATTTTTGTAGAATTGTTGGAAAGATTAAATATTGTTTGTAAATTGCCAGCCAGGGCCTGGGACAGAAGGTGTCAACAGAGGATGCCCCTCTTCACCTCTCTGTCCGATGGGGGTGCCCAGAGCCGCTCAAGGTTCAGCTACTCAGCTTGGGTTGTGTTTAATCCCCAGGGAGCCCCATCTGCAGGTGACGCTCTAGGCTGGGCTGTGGGAGTTGCTGGTGGTGGTGGTAGGAATAGAGCTGGGGGAAAAGTGTGCGTCTGTGCATGTGTGTGTGTTGGCCAAAATTTAGGGATTTTGAGGGAAGGAACAGACTTAAGTTCTGGTTTTCACTTGCTCTCGTACAACATCCTTGTGCTATCTGAGACTTGGGTTCTGTGATGATAAATCGGCACAGTCCTTAGTGCTTTTAAGAGAGATGGAGTGGGATTCATTGACAAGAAGTCATAGCTGATGGGGGAAGGTAGGGGAATGATCACTTGGGCCAACAGTGAGAGAAGCTCTGGGAAGGTCCCCATGTCCCTAAATGTCCCTAAGTGTTTCTTCTCTTATACTAATCTGAAATACCTGAAACACCACAGGATAGTTTTTTCTTCTGTTTGGGGTCCATCCTTTCTCTCCTTCCTCCCTCCCTCTCTCCCTCCCTTCCTTCTTTCCCTCCTTCCTTCCTTCCTGGTTTTTGTTTTTTTTTTGCCTTAACTACACATCCAGGTGGTTCACCCTGGCCAACGTGCTTGTAACCTTGTTTGAATAACTTTATCCCTCTGGGCCTCTTAAAATTATGTACCTATCTAATTAATCTCCTCCAGCACCAGGCAGCCCCACTATTCTGAATGTAAAAGATTGTTGCCACCCTGGATGTTGGCTTCTGGATGGGCATCTTCAGGAAATTTCCCCACAGTTCGAGAAAGTGTCCTGTGGATTTTAGACTCAAGCTGATGAAAGCATCATCCCTGGGACTGTCCTGAGAGTGCTGCCAAACTGTAGGACCCGAGGGGATGAGAGGAGCAAGTGATAAACATGATTTTTATGTCCCTATTGGTTTTAGGCAGTGTGGGAATTGGAATAAGGAGTTCTGGTTCTATGGCCCAGACTGATTAGCTGGGTGAACTCGACATTTCTGTGCTTTACTTTCTTCCTCTGTTAAGTGGGGCGAATTGTACTTGACTGGCTATAGTTGAGGAGAGCCCGTGTTCACTCACTCACTCACCAAATAACTTTTGAGCACTGGTTATTATGTCTGGGCATCATTCTCAGAAATGAGGATATGATGGTGACTGAAATAGACAAGGCTCTCACATCCCTATAATCTAGTGGGGAAGACAGACAGAAAACTAACTAAAAAATGAGATAATTTTGGATTGTGATAGCCTCCCCGAAGACACTGTGGGCATCAGAGTAAGTGAAAGCAGTTTGCAATCGGTATTTGTGGCACTCCCACCCATAGCTGCTTCTGATCAGTGTCTTTGCTGTGTTCCCGGCTTTGGAAATGTCTTCTTTACTTTTGTATTGATTCACTGGAGCAGCATAGGGGATGCCACAGAGATGGCATGTCTTCGTTTCTGGGTTAATTCATTTCTTTGTGGTCCCATCGTTGAACTTCCCCATGTGTATCTTTTTCCCCATCCAGTAGTACATCCCTCCTGGCTTGGGGATGTATAACCCATATTCTGGAGTCTTATTAAGGGTGATGGGTTATTGTCATAGCAACTGCCTTTAAGACTTAACAGTCAGTTCCCGTAAAAGCATCTCCCTGACTTTTCAGGCTGTAGTCAATTCTTCTTTCTCCTCTAATACCGGAGCTGATCTAATATCCCCACTTCTAATCTTCAAGAAGGAGAAACTCCTGACTTTCAAGGAAGTCTGGCCCCCACAGGTTTCAAGTCTATATAAAAAAATACAAGCAAGAGCAAACACAAAGGGGCTCCTTGCCAGGATAGTGGAAGGTGCTACCCGGGGCCTGTGTGAGAAGCCTTCCGTCACTCTTGCCCCTCACTGATCTTTCCAGACCTCCTGGGGAATTATGCAGAGGGCTCTTGTGGCGAGTTCTCCGTCTGCATTTGGTAGTGTTAGTTTTTAAGTTTTGCAGCTCTTTGGATCCTGATGCTAGATTCAAAGCCCAGATTTATAAGGTCAGGGGAATCAAAGAAGACCAGTGACTTACACTTTCATGTGTCTCAGCCCTTGCCAGTTGGCAGTTTCTGGACCAACTTGTAACCACTTTCCTGGAGCCAGTGCAGGTAAAGGAAAGGAGCTTAGCAAACAGGGAAGGGGCGGGAGGCAGCCTGCCTGAGCCTAAGCCGGAGCCCGGGCCTGTGATGTGGTCAGGCTGCTGTGTGCCCAGCTTGGCAGGCCCTACCAACACTGGGCCGACAGCCCAGGGCACACATCGCCGGCGCCTGGGAGAGCTCCTGGGTCCCCTGCAGCGTGGGGCTGGCTGGGTCTCTGCTCCTAGTGCCACCATGGGGGGTGTGCTCTGCGATGTGCAAGCAGCCAGGGAAGGAAAAGCAGCAGTGTGTTGGTAAAACCCCTGTAAATACGTGCTTGGCTCTGTGACTTCAGGGGTGCCTCTCCTGCTGGCAAGGATGGGCTTCTGTTTTTAAAGATCTTTGGGAGGAGATATATTTACTTCTCTAATCCTTCTTCTTTAATCTTCAGACTGTAGGTCATGACCCATAAGTGCAGCTTGGAATCAATCTAGTGGATTACAAACAACATAGAAGAAGAAGGAGAAAAGAAAAGATATTATTGAATTAATGTTACTTTTTTAGGTGCCGTATGAGATTGTGGATGTGTGAGGGCATGCCTTTACTCTTAGGAGATGCATGCTTGACTATTTAGGTGTTAAGTGTCATGATGTCCGTAATTTACTTTCAGAGAGTTCAACCAAAAAATATGTTTGTGTGTGCATGAACGTGTATTGAGAGAAAGATAATGTAATTTGGCAAAATGTTAACTGTTGGTAGGTCTGGGTCATTGGTTCTCAATGGGAGTGATTTTGCCCCCCAGGGGACATTTGGCAATGTCTGGAGACATTTCTGGTTGTTAAAACTGGGTGTGTGTGTAGGGGATGCTAATGGTATCTAGTGTTTAGAGGTCAGGGATGTTGCTAAACATCCTACAATGCACAGAACAGCCCCATACCCCAAAGAATTATCTGACCCCAACTGTCATTTTTGCTGAGGTTGAGAAACCCTGCTTAACGTGAAGAGTGTTTTGTATCATTCTTTCAACTTCCTTTAGGTTTGAAAACTTTCGCAAGTAAATAAATGAAACAAAATAGACTAATGAAGAAGTGAAAGTCTCAGAGTACGTGCCATGTTGCACGGAGTAAAGGTAGTTATTGTTTGGTAAAACTTGTTTTATTTCAGTCCTATATCTGTTTGTGTGATCTGGGTTGCAAAAGAAAAGTAGGGGGATTGTCTCCAATGTTTGAAAAAGCACTGCTTAATTCATATCTTTCTGGTGCACTTGATGTTGGAGAGATGGGGAAACTTGTTAAACTCTGCCCACTTTCAATGATACGGTAATCTTACTACACATTGTTTTGTGTTTATAACGTGTCAGGCACTGTGCTAAGCAGTTTCTGTGCATGATCTCACTTAGTCTTCACAAGAACCCTTGTGCAGTGTGTATTATTCCTATCCTCATTTTACAAACAAACTGAAGCTCAGAGATTAAATTGATGACCCAAGGGCACACAGGTGTTAAATGGCAGAACAGAGACTTAGTCTCTTAGACTCCAAAATCCAGACTCTGCCATTCTGTCTCTAACCCTCTCGAACCTTCTAAACTCACCATTGCTTGGTTTGGGAGTGAGAGGAGCCTTCTTCTGGAAGATGGAATGGGGGTGTCAGCAAGCAGCCACACCCTTTGCTCTCTTGCAGTTCATCTTCTGGAGTCAGTGCAGTGAGTCTGAGTGCTGCTTTTGGACCTGAAGAAAGATGGTGCTCATCTTGAAGTGGTGGAAATTTGACCTGAAAAGAATCTTTAGGGCTGAATGGCAAAAAGGCAACAAGTGATCATTAAAATATTTGACTCGAATCCCAACCTGACAGTCAAGCCTGAATACAGATTTCTAAGAAGCCCAGCGTGCTGTGCTTAAGGGGCAAAAACAAGGTGCTCACACCCCTCCTTCCACTGGGACAATTTCTAGAGTGTTAATGAAGCTTCAAAGAGTTGACTGAGGTCTTTAATCGTGAACCCAACCTGGTGTGATCAGCGCACAGATGCCCCCAGGCCCCAAGTAAATGTGGGTTCTAAAGCCTTAGGACAAGAGAGGACCAAGTCCAGTTTCAAGAGGGAGACTTCCCTGACTTCCGATCAGGATGCCCTCTTGGCTAAAGGCCACATCCAGTTTCTAACCTTTAACTGGAAACCTTCGGTCATCTAGGACTGTCTGGCTCTCACTTCCTACTTTTAACTGACCACCTATTCCTGGCAATTCTAATGAGCTGCTGTCTCCATGGTCACTGCCTTGACTTGGATCCCAGTCTGGAGTCCAGGTCCTGGACCACTGTAATAGTCTACATGCAGATTTGAGCATTGCCCACACAGAAGCCTAGTGATCTTTTGAAAATATCTATTTTAACTCACTACTCTCCTACACAAAAATTTCCAATTCCCTTTTCATTACTGAATAAAGTCCTCATTTCATGGTATGGGATCTACTGCCTTTTAAAATTCTCTCCTATATTTCCACTCTCATCTACCTCTTCCCACCATGTTGCCTCTGCATCAGCTTGCATCTCCCTGGATAGGTCATTCTTTCTTTTAGGTCCACGACTTTGCACCTCTTCCTTCTCTACTTCTCCCCAGTGATCCTGCCTGGCAAACTCCTACTGAATTTCACTGAATCTAAGACATAATTGAATACAAGACACACCACTGTTTTGTACCAATAAAAAGAAAAAAAAGATGCTAATTAAGTGATCTCATTTTTTTTCCTTTATAAAAATTTATCAAGGCAATAATTTGAGTTTTAAGAGGCTTGGTTTAGCAAAGTAAAAGACTAAAAACCATTAAAACACTTTGAATTCTTCTTTAACCTACCAAGTGGGGTCTAAATTAAATAAATCCTCTATCACTTTAGGAGAGAGGCTGCTTTCCTAAATCAGAAAAATTGATTTCCAAGTCCCACTCTCTTACCTCTACTGCCTTGTAACCCTAAGAACTAAACCTCACCAGGGATGGCTCCTCTGGAAGTCAAGGTGGAAAGAACAGGTGATATCCCGACACAGACTGGATGTAGACTCTGAGCCAAAAAAAGTCTGAGAGATGAACTGTGATCCTAAAGTTATCATCCAACAGGATACTTTTGGAAAGTCAACACGGTGCTGCTAATTACTTGAGAACGAAAGGCATAAAATGAGACATATGGTCACCCTAGTGATAAGGCAGTTTGGGAAACTACACTTCCCAGCATGCCCTGCCCCTTGAAAGTCAAAAGGCTTTCCCAGGAGCAAAGCACCCTGGGACCCATGGTTAGCACCATTTAAGAGGTAAACAGCCTATAGGGCTGGGTTCTAACATGGAGCCTTCCTCCTTCCATGGAACACTTAACAACACCTGAGGTGAAATTTTAATGGATATTAAGTCTGGGGTGGAGCCTCACTCTCCCCAACAACTCTAGTTTCCAAAGGTGTAGAGCTGGTAGAGCTGTCCACTGGTCCACTGCCATCTCACAGTCAATTGCCACCATCTTCGTTGGCATCTTCTGGGATGCTCCAGGGTATTTATTCTCTGAATGAGCTTGGGTGGGATCTCATTTTTTAAAAATCACTTAGGATTTTTTAATGCTTATTAAAAGAACTCTCTTAGACATCCTTTTAAAAATCATATATAACTCATACATTCATAAGAAGAATCGTATGGGTGTAATAAATTGACTGAAGTATTCCTAAAATTTGTTTGCATTCAGTCTGCCTCTTCTTTATAACTTTCTTTTTCTTTGTTAACCACTACAGTCAACATTTTTATTGGTTACTTGGATGGAGAGGTATATTGATCAATTATCTGGATGACACAAAGCTGGGAGGGAGGGCTGATATAGTAGATATTGAAAATTACTAAATGAGAATGATGAGCCTAAACTGAGATAAAAATTTAACAAGAAAAAACATAAAACTTGAAACAATGACTCTCTGGGGTTTCTGTGTCAAAATCTCATATTTTGGGGAGTGAGAATCACATGGACCCTCTGAGAAGGGGGTGATGGTTAGGACAGGCAAATTGACAGGCTTGGCTACCTCAGTCCGGCATCAACAAACGAAGTATAACCAGATAAGTGGACATAAGAAATGAAAATTGTAAATGCCACCTTGTCAGGAGGCCCTGAGCTTGGTCAGCTACGCAACTGAGAGGAATTTCTGTGGCAGCTTCCCTGGAAAGATTTTCCTTGGAGAGGTGCTAGCAGTTCAGCCCATGGTTGATTCCTGGGAGATTAACTTTTTGCAGCTTACGAAGCAGAGGCTAACCTGCTGTTTGTGGACCCTGGGGCCTGGCAACACTCCTTCCTATTATTTAGCATGTTTTTTTTTTTTTTGCGGTACGCGGGCCTCTCACTGCCGCGGCCCCTCCCGTTGCGGAGTACAGGCTCCGGACGCGCAGGCTCAGCGGCCATGGCTCACGGGCCCAGCTGCTCCGCGGCATGTGGGATCTTCCCGGACCGGGGCACGAACCCGTGTCCCCTGCATCGGCAGGCGGACTCTCAACCACTGCGCCTCCAGGGAAGCCCTATTTAGCATGTTTTAAAGCATCAAGCTATATAAAGTCCCCAGAGAAGATTTATCACCCACAGATAACTTCAAATAGATAACTCTCATCTAAGTTAAGTTATTTATTAAAAAAGCTTTTATCTTCAGGTGTTTTGGGGAGCTGAGTGATTTGGTCTCCTTGGCGAGCATTGTGCATTCTCACCTTAGCTCTTAGTTTGGTAGGGAGCTCACCGCGGGTGGATGCACAAGCTGGAACCAGGGAACTCTGCTGTTTTAATGCTGGGAAGGGGAAGCCCGTCTCCACTTGGCTGTAAGGACATTTCAGAGGCAGGCTGTGAGGACCCTTTGAAGAGGGAACGATGGGGAGTCGGTCCTCTGCTTCTGGAAGGAAGACCTGGGACCAGTCCTTTGCAAGCCTGCTTTATTTATTTATTTACTTTTGGCTGCGTTGGGTCTTTGTTGCTGCGCACAGGCTTTCTCTAGTTGCAGAGCGAGGGGGCTACTCTTCATTGTGGTGCGTGGGCTTCTCATTGCGGTGGCTTCTCTTGTTGCGGAGCACGGGCTCTAGGTGCTAGGGCTTCAGTAGTTGTAGCATGTGGGCTCAGTAGTTGTGGCTCGCGGGTTCTAGAGTGCAGGCTCAGTAGTTGTGGCGCATGGGCTTGGTTGCTCTGCGGCATGTGGGATCTTCCCAGACCAGGGCTCAAACCCATGTCTCCTGCATTGGCTGGTGGATTCTTAACCACTGTGCCACCAGGGAAGCCCCAGCAAGGCTGCTTTTTGTCCCTGTCACACTTACTGCCCTGTCCTCCCGGCCTTTAGGCTCTGGTGTGCAGCCCTGCTGTGGTCATTCGGGATGAGGTAAAAGGAGTCTTCTGAGGGCCGGATGCTCTGCCTTCAGCAGCAGTTGGGGGCGCTCTATCAGGTAGGGGTTCTATTGGTCCATGCAACTGTGGTCAACCCAGAATTTTAGAGTTTCACCACAACAGAGAGTTGGCATCCACCTCTACCCCTCCAGTTGCTATCTTGGGAGGTTAGTAATGATTATCTTATATTTTATTAATTTTACAACTTTCCCCTTTCAATCTTAAATCACCTGTAATAAAAAGGATCCTCACACATAGACTGTGTGCACAGAACTCTTGATTGAAGGTTGAGTCATTACATGGTTTTGTGTGTAGATAGGGAAGAGGCTTACAGTGGGGTTTTTTTCCTCCACTTTTTAATTTATTATGGTAATATATATAACATAAAATTTACCATTTTAACCATTTATAAGTGTGCAATTCAGTGACATTAAGTACATTCATATTGTTGTGCAACCATCACCACTATCCACCTCCAGAATATTTCCAATCTTTGCAAACTTTTTCCCCACTTAAAAAAAAATTGAGCTATAATTCACACACTGTAAAATTCACCCCTTTTCAAGTGAACAATTCAGTGGTTTTTAGTTTACTCACAAGGCTGTGCCACCATCGCCGCTGTCTATTTGCAGAATATTTTAATCTCTGATCACTTTTTAATTCTGGTTTTCCACACAGCAACATCCTCTCTGCCATCAGGTGCCTTTGAGATGTCACATGTCTTAAGAGGGCTCCACTCTTGTCTCTGGAATTTTCTCCCAAGCTACTGACACCTAATCTGCAAGTTTTGATGCCGACGCTTTCCTAATTGTGCCTGATGGTGTCAGGAAGTGAAACTGTGATATGATTACCCAGCTACCTGGCCACCAGCGAAAGTATGACACATACTGATTTAGAGATGTTTCAATGTGAAAAAATGCGGTTTTAGAATTGGTGAATGCGATATTTATCTTTCCAGTTTCAACCCCAAAGTTGCCGCGTTTCCCGTGACTGAATCCCTGACTCAGTTCTCTGAGTGACGTCATTTGCACTGCTCCGAACTCCAGGCTTTGGACAAAACCCCATTATTCCCCCTATTGTATCTGCATTATCTATACTTTTTTACATATTGTCTCACTCACTGGACCAATAACCCCTATTTATGAACCCCTATTTAAGTAACCTTGCTACTTGGACCAGTAGAATCAGGATCCCTGGGAGCTTGCTCGAGAGGCTGAGTCTGGGGCCTCATCCCAGACCTCTGGAATCAAAGTCTGCATTTTAACACAAAGCCCAGCTGATTCAGATTCACATAGGACTTTGAGGAACACGTGTCTAAAGCACTTGTGACTGTGGCACTAGCAGTAGCTGTTATAGAATTTGTTAAGCACAGATGCTAAGGAGATGTATATCTATTGAGTACCTACTATGTGCCACTAGGTTTTTCACTTCCAATCCACAGTACTTGAGGGTTGAACACTTACTTTGCTTATAGATCATTCATTTATTCAACTCTAATTTAGTGATCAGTATGTGCCAGGCACTAGAAATATAAAGGTGAACAAGAGAGTTCTCTTCATTGTGGTGCGTGGGCTTCTCATTGTGGTGGCTTCTCTTGTTGCGGAGCAGGGGCTCTAGGCGCGCAGGCTTCAGTAGTTGTAGCATGTGGGCTCAGTAGTTGTGGCTCGCGGGTTCTAGAGTGCAGGCTCAGTAGTTGTGGCGCATGGGCTTGGTTGCTCTGCGGCATGTGGGATCTTCCCAGACCAGGGCTCAAACCCATGTCTCCTGCATTGGCTGGTGGATTCTTAACCACTGTGCCACCAGGGAAGCCCCAGCAAGGCTGCTTTTTGTCCCTGTCACACTTACTGCCCTGTCCTCCCGGCCTTTAGGCTCTGGTGTGCAGCCCTGCTGTGGTCATTCGGGATGAGGTAAAAGGAGTCTTCTGAGGGCCGGATGCTCTGCCTTCAGCAGCAGTTGGGGGCGCTCTATCAGGTAGGGGTTCTATTGGTCCATGCAACTGTGGTCAACCCAGAATTTTAGAGTTTCACCACAACAGAGAGTTGGCATCCACCTCTACCCCTCCAGTTGCTATCTTGGGAGGTTAGTAATGATTATCTTATATTTTATTAATTTTACAACTTTCCCCTTTCAATCTTAAATCACCTGTAATAAAAAGGATCCTCACACATAGACTGTGTGCACAGAACTCTTGATTGAAGGTTGAGTCATTACATGGTTTTGTGTGTAGATAGGGAAGAGGCTTACAGTGGGGTTTTTTTCCTCCACTTTTTAATTTATTATGGTAATATATATAACATAAAATTTACCATTTTAACCATTTATAAGTGTGCAATTCAGTGACATTAAGTACATTCATATTGTTGTGCAACCATCACCACTATCCACCTCCAGAATATTTCCAATCTTTGCAAACTTTTTCCCCACTTAAAAAAAAATTGAGCTATAATTCACACACTGTAAAATTCACCCCTTTTCAAGTAAACAATTCAGTGGTTTTTAGTTTACTCACAAGACTGTGCCACCATCGCCGCTGTCTATTTGCAGAATATTTTAATCTCTGATCACTTTTTAATTCTGGTTTTCCACACAGCAACATCCTCTCTGCCATCAGGTGCCTTTGAGATGTCACATGTCTTAAGAGGGCTCCACTCTTGTCTCTGGAATTTTCTCCCAAGCTACTGACACCTAATCTGCAAGTTTTGATGCCGACGCTTTCCTAATTGTGCCTGATGGTGTCAGGAAGTGAAACTGTGATATGATTACCCAGCTACCTGGCCACCAGCGAAAGTATGACACATACTGATTTAGAGATGTTTCAATGTGAAAAAATGCGGTTTTAGAATTGGTGAATGCGATATTTATCTTTCCAGTTTCAACCCCAAAGTTGCCGCGTTTCCCGTGACTGAATCCCTGACTCAGTTCTCTGAGTGACGTCATTTGCACTGCTCCGAACTCCAGGCTTTGGACAAAACCCCATTATTCCCCCTATTGTATCTGCATTATCTATACTTTTTTACATATTGTCTCACTCACTGGACCAATAACCCCTATTTATGAACCCCTATTTAAGTAACCTTGCTACTTGGACCAGTAGAATCAGGATCCCTGGGAGCTTGCTCGAGAGGCTGAGTCTGGGGCCTCATCCCAGACCTCTGGAATCAAAGTCTGCATTTTAACACAAAGCCCAGCTGATTCAGATTCACATAGGACTTTGAGGAACACGTGTCTAAAGCACTTGTGACTGTGGCACTAGCAGTAGCTGTTATAGAATTTGTTAAGCACAGATGCTAAGGAGATGTATATCTATTGAGTACCTACTATGTGCCACTAGGTTTTTCACTTCCAATCCACAGTACTTGAGGGTTGAACACTTACTTTGCTTATAGATCATTCATTTATTCAACTCTAATTTAGTGATCAGTATGTGCCAGGCACTAGAAATATAAAGGTGAACAAGAGAGTTACTATGAGGTTGCAATAGCAGCACAGTGCCCTGCACACAGTAGGTGCTCAGTGAATGTTACCAAGGTGGCTGATCCCAGTAGGTTTGTGTGGGTCCCTTATCCCGGTAGCCTGGATGTGAGCAGTGGGTAGGGTGGAACCTGTTATGTGGACCCTAGGTTGAAGACGGGTAACGCAGTGTATAAAAGGTCTTGATTATTACTGATATTGAACAAGAGGAAGTACCACACAGCAACCCAGAAACATTGGAACTAATGATGAAACAGGAACCAAATAAGCTGTATTCTTTGGCCAGCATGCTCAAGAAGTTGGCATTTTTTGGTTTGTTTATTTGTTCACCTAAGTCCAGGTGTGTGAAGACTATGGCCCATAAGCCAAGTCTGGCCCACTGTTTGTTTGTAAATGAAGTTTTATTGGAAAATAACCATGCTTATTGGTTTACGGCTTTATGTTATTTACTGCTGTAGTGCTTTATTTACACTACAGTGACGGAGATGAATAGTTGCAACAGAGATGGTCCACAAAGCTGAAAATATTTACTCTCCAGCCCTTTACAAAAAATGTTTGCTGACCCCTGACCTAGTCTTCCACTTTAGCTACAATTAAAAAAAAAGTTTTCAATTACTTTAAAAAGTATATTTAGATAGAAAAAGTCTACAATGATACAACAAAGTTATTTGTGATTTCCTGTGGGGAATTGGATTTGGAGGAATTAGGGAAATGGAACACTTAATTGTTTCCTTAATATGCTTTAATACTTTTTGAATTTTTAATGATCTGATTCTATAACTTTTATTCTTAAAGAGACTATTTTGCTATATTAAGCTATTTTTGTTAAAGTATTTTCATTACATTAAACATAAATGGGTATTTTAAATTACAAAATTACATATACATATGTAATTTACATATGTAAATTCACATATGTATTTACATATGTGTATACATATTTATTTTAAATATTCTAGAGAATACAGAGAGGCCAAAAGTAAATTAAAATTACACATAATTATACCAGCCAGAAATTTTGTTACTGTTCTTATTTTGGTGCATATTCTCCAGTCATTTGTCTGAATTTGTTACAATCTTCTAGACTTCTGTCTGAGTGTATATGAGTGCATGTGAGTGTATATGTGTGTATACACACACACATTTAATGTACTCATTACCTTTTGTAAATTATTTTTTAAAATTTAATTATATTGTGAACATTTTGCTGGGTTGTTAAATAGTCATCTACCCAACATTTTTTTTTTTTTTTTTTTTTTGGTGCGCGGGGGTCTCACCGTTGTGGCGTCTCCCCCTGCGGAGCACAGGCTCCGGACGCACAGGCCCTGCGGCCATGGCCCACGGGCCCAGCTGCTCCATGGCACGTGGGATCCTCCCGGACCGGGACACGAACCCACGTCGCCTGCATAGGCAGGCGGACTCTCAACCACTGTGCCACCAGGGAAGCCCGGCAGGCGGATCCTTAACCACTGTGCCACCAGGGAAGTCCCTATCCTTTCCTTCGAACCCGTGTCCCCGGCATCGGCAGGTGGATTCTCAACCACTGCGCCACCAGGGAAGCCCTACCCAACATTTTAAATGGTTGCATAATATTGTATCCTATAGAGAGATATATGATGATGTGTTTTACCAATTCCCTGTTGTAGGAAATTTACATTACTTCCAGTTTTTTATAAACAGAGCTATGGTGAACATTATTGTAGATAAATCTTTGCAGATCTCCATTATGACTTTTATAGGATAAGTTGAATTGCTGGATGAAAGTGTGTGCAAGTACTATGATTCGCACTCCAATCTGATTCAGAAGTGTGAATTTTTCCCAGCATCAGGCAATCCTCTAACACCAGCTGGGTGTCCTACAATTCAACTCAATTCTGACGCTATCTACCCAGAGATACTCAGATCTCACACGTTACAAGACTGCTCCCATCTGACCCACTTCAGATGCCAATCTCAAGTCCAGGTTGTCACCTGTGCTTCTGATTTACAGGCTGTAAATCACACGTTCCCACGAACATCTCCTTTGGTTCAATTAATTTGCTAGAGAGATTCACAGAACTCAGAGAAACATTTTACTTACTAGGTTACCAATTGATTATAAAAGGATGTAACTCAGGAACAACCAGATTGAAGAGATGCATAGAGCAAGGTCTTGAAGCTTCCATGCTCTCCCAATACCTTGGAGATGACCAACTCAGAAGGTCTGAACCCTGTCCTTTTGGGTTTTTATGGAGGACTCATTACCTAGTCAAGATTGATTAGATCATCGGCCATTGGTGATTGAACTCAATCTCCAGCCTCTCTCCCCTCTCAGAAGGTCAGAATGTGGGACTGAAAGTTCCAGTCCTCTAATCACAGGGTTGGTTCCCCAGGTAACCAGCCTGGGTCCTTAGATAACCTAGAGGCTTTCCAAAGGTCACCTCATTAACATAACAAAAGACATCGTGATCTGTCTCAGTACTTAGGAAATTACAAGGATTTTAGCAGCTCTGTGCCAGGAACTGACGGAAGACCAAATATATACATTTTATTATAAACCACAATATCAAATAAGCTTTTTTTTCCCTCCCTACCCCAACAGTTATTAGCTGAGAAAACTTCATGAAATTGATTTGTAACTATGAATCTTATAATTCCTAATTTGTAAAACGAAGAAAAGAAAACCAGTACAGCATATGTTTCAAGGATGTAATGAAATACAGGGAATAAAATGTCTGACACAGTGCCCAGAACAAAAGCAATGTTTAGTGGTAATGATGAAAAGAAAAAGCTGATAGAACTTATTTAAAGGTAGGGATGGAAAAGAACAAAATTCTTTTATTCTATTCTAAGATAGATTCCAGCTCTTCAATAAACATGTTACACATTTAAACATTTTTATTAACAAAAAACTCAATTTCTAAATTATTTATTCTTTTTTGAATTTTGTTTTATTTATTTATTTTTTATACAGCAGGTTCTTACTGGTTATCTATTTTATACATATTAGTGTATACCTGTCAATCCCAATCTCCCAACTCATCCCTCCCCCACCCCCACCCTCCCACCCTCCCCTTTGCCCCCTTGGTGTCCATATGTTTGTTCTCTACATCTGTGTCTCTATTTCTGCCCTGCAAACCGGTTCACCTGTGCCATTTTTCTAGATTCCACATATATGCGTTAATATACGATATTTGTTTTTCTCTTTCTGACTTACTTCACTCTGTATGACAGTCTCTAGTTCCATCCACGTCGCTACAAATGAACCAGTTTCGTTCCTACCTCCCCCCCCCCCACCCTCCCACCCTCCCCTTTGCCCCCTTGGTTTTCATATGTTTGTTCTCTACATCTGTGTCTCTATTTCTGCCCTGCAAACCGGTTCACCTGTGCCATTTTTCTAGATTCCACATATATGCGTTAATATACGATATTTGTTTTTCTCTTTCTGACTTACTTCACTCTGTATGACAGTCTCTAGTTCCATCCACGTCGCTACAAATGAACCAGTTTCGTTCCTATTTTTTAAAAATAAATTTATTTATTTTTAAAATTTATTTTTGGCTGCGTCGGGTCTTTGTTGCTGCACACGGGCTTTCTCTAGCTCCGGCGAGAGGGGGTTACTCTTCGTGGCAGTGCACAGGCTTCTCATTGTGGTGGCTTCTCTTGTTGCGGAGCACGGGTTCTGGTGCGCGGGCTTCAGTAGTTGTACCTTGCAGGCTCTAGAGTGCACGCTCAGTAGTTGAGGCGCATAAGCTCAGCTGCTCTGCGGCGTGTGGAATCTTCCCGGACCAGGGCTTGAACCTGTGTCTGCTGCATTGGCAGGCTGATTCTTAACCACTGCGCCACTAGGGAAGCCCTGTTCCTTTTTATGGCTGAGTAATGTTCCATTGTATATATGTAACACCTCTTCTTTATCCATTTGCTTGTCGATGGCCATTTAGGTTGGTTCCATGTCCTGGCTATTGTAAACAGTGCTGCAATGAACAATGGGGTGCATGTGTCTTTTTGAATTATGGTTTTCTCTGGGTATATGCCCAGTTGTGGGATTGCTGGGTCATATGGTAATTCTACTTTTCTGATGATGCCCATTCTGACTGGTGTGAGGTGATACCTCATTGTAGTTTTGATTTGCATTTCTCTAATAATTAGTGATGTTGAGCAGCTTTTCATGTGCTTCTTGGCCATCTGTATGTCTTCTTTGGAGAAATGTCTATTTTGGTCTTCTGCCCGTTCTTAGATTGGGTTGTTTGTTTTTTTAATATTGAGTTGCATGAGCTGTTTATATATTTTGGAGATTAATCCTTTGTCCATTGATTCATTTGCAAATATTTTCTCCCACTATGAGGGTAGTCTTTTCATCTTGTTTGTAGTTTGCTTTGCAAAAGCTTTTACATTTCACTAGGTCCCATTTGTTTATTTTTGTTTTTATTTCTATTACTTTAGGAGGTGGATCAAAAAAGATCTTGCTGTGATTTATGTCAAAGAGGTCATAGATTAGTTGACCATAGGTGGGTGGGTTTATCTCTGGGCTTTCTACCCTGTTCCATTTATCTATATCTCTGTTTTTGTGTGAGTACCATATTGTCTTGATTACTGTAGCTTTGTAGTATAGTCTGAAGTCACGGAGTGTGATTCCTCCAGCTCCTTTTTTTCCCCTCAAGACTGCTTTGGCTATTCGGGGTCTTTTGTGTCTCCATACAAATTTTAAGATTTTTTATTCTAGTTCTGTAAAAAATGCCATTGGTAATTTGATAGGGATTGCATTGAATCTGTAGATTGCTTTGGGTGGTATAGTCATTTTCACAATATTGATTCTTCTGATCCAAAAACATGGTATATCTCTCCATCTGTTTGTGTCATCTTTGATTTCTTTCATCACTGTTTTATAGTTTTCTGCATACAGGTCTTTTACTTCCTTAGGTAGGTTTATTCCTAGGTATTTTATTCTTTTTGTTGCAATGGCTAATGGGATTGTTTCCTTAATTTCTCTTTCTGATCTTTCATTGTTAGTGTATAGGAATGCAAGAGATTTCTGTGCATTAATTTTGTATCCTGCAACTTTACCAAATTCATTGATTAGCTCTAGTAGTTTTCTGGTGGCATCTTTAGGATTATCTAGGTATAGTATCATGTCATCTGCAAACAGTGACAGTTTTACTTCTTCTTTTCTGATTTGGATTCCTTTTATTTCTTTTTCTTCTCTGATTGCCATGGCTAGGACTTCCAAAACTGTGTTGAATAATAGCGGCGAGAGTGGACATCCTTCCTGATCTTAGAGGAAATGCTTTCAGTTTTTCACCATTGAGAATGATGTTTGCTGTGGGTTTGTCTTATATGGCCTTTATTATATTGAGGTAGGTTCCCTCTATGCCCACTTGCTGGAGAGTTTTTATCATAAACGGGTATTGAAATTTGTCCAAAGCTTTTTCTGCATCTATTGAGATGATCGTATGGTTTTTATTCTTCAATTTGTTAATATGGTGTATCACGTCAACTGATTTGTGTATATTGAAAAACCCTTACAACCCTGGGACAAATCCCAGTTGATCATGGTGTATGATCCTTTTAATGTGTTGTTGGGTTCTGTTTGCCACTAATTTGTTGAGGATTTTTGCATCTGTATTCATCAGTGATATTGGTCTGTCATTTTCTTTTTTTGGGGTATCTCTGTTTGGTTTTGGTATCAAGGTGATGGTGACCTCGTAGAATGACTTTGGGAGTGTTCCTTCCTCTGCAATTTTTTGGAAGAGTTTGAGAAGGATGGGTGTTAGCTCTTCTCTAAATGTTTGGGAGATTTCACCTGTGAAGCGATCTGGTCCTGGACTTTTGTTTGTTGGAAGATTTTTAATCACAGTTTCAATTTCATTACTTGTGATTGGTCTGTGCATATTTTCTATTTCTTCCTGGTTCAGTCTTGGCAGGTTATACCTTTCTAAGAATTTGTCCATTTCTTCTAGGTTGTCCATTTTATTGGTGTAGAGTTGCTTGTATTAATCTCTTAGGATGCTTTATTTTTCTGTGGTGTCTGTTGTAACTTCTCTTTTTTCATGTCTAATTTTATTGATTTGAGTCCTCTCCCTCTTTTTCTTGATGAGTCTGGCTAATGGTTTATCAATTTTGTTTATCTTCTCAAAGAACCAGCTTTTAGTTTTATTGATCTTTGCTATTGTTTTCTTTGTTTCTATTTCACTTATTTCTGCTCTGA
>NC_041225.1:80358853-80404651 GCF_002837175.3 Physeter macrocephalus
TTGTGAGATTTTTCTTGTTTCTTGAGGTAGGCTTGTATAGCTATAAACTTCCCTCTTAGAACTGCTTTTGCTGCCTCCCATAGGTTTTGGATCATCGTGTTTTTGTTGTCATTTGTCTCTAGGTATTTTTAAATTTCCTCTTTGATTTCTTCAGTGATCTCTTAGTTATTTAGTAACGTATTGTTTAGTCTCCATGTGGTTGTGTTTTTTACTTTTTTTTCCCTGTAATTTATTTCTAATCTCAGCATTGTGGTTGGAAAAGATGCTTGATATGATTTCAATTTTCTTAAATTAACTGAGGCTTGATTTGTGACCCAAGATGTGATCTATCCTGGAGAATGTTCCGTGTGCACTTGAGAAGAAAATGTAATCTGTTTTTTTTGGATGGAATGTCCTATAAATATCAATTAAATCTATCTGGTCTATTGTGTCATTTAAATCTTGTGTTTCCTTACTAATTTTCTGTCTGTATCATCTGTCCATTGGTGTAAGTCCCCCACTATTATTGTGTTACTGTCAATTTCCTCTTTTATAACTGTTAGGATTTGCCTTATATATTGAGGTGCTCCTATGTTTTGTGCATATATATTTATAATTGTTATATCTTCTTCTTGGATTGATCCCTTGATCATTATGTAGTATCCTTCCTTGTCTCTTGTAACATTCTTTATTTTAAAGTCTATTTTATCTGATATGAGTATTGCTACTCCAGCTTTCTTTTGACTTCCATTTGCATGGAATATCTTTTTCCATCCCCTCACTTTCAGTCTGTATGTGTCCTTAGGTCTGAAGTGGGTCTCTTGTAGACAGCATATATATGGGTCTTGTTTTTGTATCCATTCAGGCAGCTCATGTCTTTTGGTTGGAGCATTTAATCCATTCACATTTAAGGAAATTATCAATATATATGTTTCTATTACCATTTTCTGAATTGTTTTGGGTTTTTTGTAGGTCCTTTTCCTTCTCTTGTGTTTCTCACTTAGAGAAGTTCTGTTAGCATTTGTTGTAGAGCTTGTTTGATGGTGCTGAATTCTCTTAGCTTTTGCTTGTCTCTAAAGCTTTTGATATCTCCATCGAATCTGAATGAGATCCTTGCCAGCTAGAGTAATCTTGGTGGTAGGTTCTTCCCTTTCATCACTTTAAATATATCATGACATTCCCTTTTGGCCTGTAGAGTTTCTGCTGAGAAATCAGCTGTTAACCTTATGGGATTTCCCTTGTATGTTATTTGTCATTTTCCCTTGTTGCTTTTTTATTTTTTATTTATTTATTTTTTTGCGGTACACGGGCCTCTCACCGTGTGGCCTCTCCCATTGCAGAGCACAGGGTCTGGACACGCAGGCTCAGCAGCCATGGCTCAGCGGCCCAGCCGCTCCGCGGCACGTGGGATATTCCCAGACTGGGGCACGAACCCCTGTCCCCTGCATCGGCAGGTAGACTCTCAACCACTGCGCCACCAGGGAAGCCCTCCCTTGTTGCGCTTAATAATTTTTCTTTGTCTTTAATTTTTAAAATTTAATTAATTAATTATTTTTGGCTGTGGTAGGTCTTCATTACTGTGCGTGGGCTTTCTGTAGTTGCAGCGAGCAGGTGTGCAGGCTTTGTTGCGGTGCACAGTCTTCTCATTGTGGTGGCTTCTCTTGTTGCGGAGCACGGGCTCTAGCCACATGGGCTTCAGTAGTTGTGACATGTGGGCTCAGTAGTTGTGGCTCACGGGCTCTAGAGTGCAGGCTCAGTAGTTGTGGCACGCGGGCTTAGTTGCTCCACAGCATGTGGTATCTTCTGGGACCAGGGCTCGAACCTGTGTCCCCTGCATTGGTAGGCGGATTCTTAATATCTGCACCACCGGGGAAGTCCCTTTTGTCTTTAATTTTGGTCAATTTGATTACTATGTGTCTTGGTGTGTTTCTCCCGGGGTTTATGCTGCCTGGGACTCTCTGTGCTTCCTGGACTTGGGTGGCTATTTCGTTTCCCATGTTCGGGAAGTTTTGGACCATAATCCCTTCAAATATTTTCTCGGGTCCTTTCTCTCTCTCTTCTCCTTCTGGGACCCATATAATGCAAATGTTGGTGTGTTTAATGTTGTCCCAGAGTTCTCTTAGGCTGTCTTCAATTCTTTTCATTCTTTTTTCTTTATTCTGTTCCACGGCAGTGAATTCCACCATTCTGTCTTCCAGGTCACTTATCTGTTCTTCTGCCTCAGTTATTCTGCCATTGATTCCTTCCAGTGCAATTTTCATTTCAGTTATTTTATTGCCCATCTCTGTTTGTTTGTTCTTTAATTCTTCTAGGTCTTTGTTAAACATTTCTTGCATCTTCTCGATCTTTGCCTCCATTCTTTTTCCAAGGTCCTGGATCATCTTCACTATCATTATTCTGAATTTTTTTTCTGGAAGGTTGCCTATCCTCCCTTCATTTAGTTGTTTTTCTGGGGTTTTATCTTGTTCCTTCATCTGGTACATAGTCCTCTGCCTTTTCATCTTGTCTGTCTTTCTGTGAATGTGGTTTTCTTTCCACAGGCTGCAGGATTGTAGTTCTTCTTGTTTCTGCTCACAAAATCACATAAGCTTTTAAAGTTTTTTGTTTCTTTTTTGTTTTTTTGGTTACTTGTTGATAAGATTGTGCCAATTTAAATTCTGATCAGTAGTGTCTGAAAATGCCTGCTTCCTAGAAACTCCTACTAGGTCTTATCAAAATTAACAGTAATAGTACCTTTGCCACTTTCACTCTTGTTTTCCTGTTTCTTAGCTGACAGGGCTTCTCTTCCTATTCACCATTTAAGCTTCACCCCACATTTCAGACCACTTAAGTCTTTAACTACTAATACTTGGCAGTGCTAGCAATCAGCATCAACCCCAGCTGGACATCCAGCCTCAGTTCTGGACGTCAGCCCAGCCGTGTATGTGCCCCGTTCTCCCACTTTGCTCAAACGTGTTAACTGTGAGTTTGGTGGCGTCATAGGACCTGCCGTGTACTAGATCACACACAAGAGAAAAGCAAAAGCTTTATTTTGTGGGTGACCTCTCCTTCCTTCCCTCCCTGGCCAACATTCTTTCAAGAATAGTATAAACGTTCTTCCTCCACTCCCAATCCCATGAGGTTCTGCTGTAATGGAGGAGTAGTCAGGGACATCCAGCTGCCTGATCCAGGGACTTCCTTTCAGGTCTTATCCTTCTCCTCTTTGAAGATTTCAATACTTGACTCTCCTTCTTGGAAGGTGTCTTGTCCACAACCTGCAGTTAGCTGTTCAATACTCAAGTCTCCTTTGCTGGCTCTTCTTCCTTTGAACTCCTTTTAAATATTCATATTCCTGAGGTTCCAGCTCTCCTCAGTTCTTGTCTCTTTTTGTTCATACTTCATGCTTAGAACCCTCTAAGGCTATGATCTGCAGACGGTTTACCTGCTCTAACCCTTCCTTGGTCACTTGCAAACCAACCTGTCTAAAACGTAACTCACCCTCCTGTCTCCTCACCAGAACCAGTTCTTCCTCTCCTGTTTCCTCTCTCTCTGAACAGAATCACCATCTACCAACTGCTCAACTTAGAAACCTCAGAGGCATTTCTTTTTCTGCTCTCTGCCTTGCCCGTCAACATCCAAAATGTCATCAGACCCTGCTGGTTTTCTGTATGAATGTTCATTTTGAGGGCCATGTAGAACTGAAATACAACCTCCTCATCCTTGACTCAATGATCATAGCAATTTTCTATCCCATTTTCTGCTTCCTGATTCTCCCAGGCAGATTCTACCTTTCATGTTGCTCCTGCAGCAGCCATCTTCCTACAATGCAAATGTGATGGAGTTCTTCCTCCATGAAAAGAATCTCTTAATGACTTCTCATAGATGACAAAAGCCTTCATAATCTGGCCCTTGCTTTCCTTTTCTGGCTTACAACCTGCAGGTATTCCTGCTCAGCAGCCAGTCCTTGCTCCCAGCAGGTCACCCTCTGGGTCTCAGTTTGCCCTGTGCCCCTGCCCAGGATGCCCTGATGTAGCCCCTCTGCACCCTGGAGACCTTGCCTCACCTTTCCCCAGCATCACTCACTTCCTGCTCTATGGCCCTTGGCACTTCCATCCTTTCTCTGGTAAAGCAGGTATCACGGTGGTATTCCAGTTAATCCTATGCCTTCCCCTCCTCCCCTGCCAGGTGATGAGTTCAGTGTGGACCAGAACTTGGCTTATTCATCTCTGTCTCTCCAGGGCTTTGCACAGGGCCAGGCACAGAGGAGTCACTCCTCGAATGTTTGTTCCTTTAATAACCTCACCAAGCTTGCTTGGTAAGTGATATTTTAACATTTTATATACATATATATGTATATATGTATATAAAATGTATATATATATATAATATATATAATATATATATATCTGAATCACTTTGCTGTACACCTGAAAATAACACAATATTGTAAATCAACTACACTTCAATTTTTAAAAAATCCCGCAGATGTTAGGTTCTAACTATCTATAGCCAAGGTAATATCCTATCAGTGATCAACCTCCATATTGATCTAAATTCCTGTTGTTGTTCATCAGATCCACATCTTATCTGTATCAGGAGATGGAGGTATGTTCCCTGAAGTTGGTGTTTCCTGTAGTTCCATCACAAATTCAGACTGGGTTTGCTGTTGGAGGACGGAGGGAATGAAAAGTTCCCAGTGAACTGAGAAGGCATCTTGAGACTGAAAAACACCGCAGGCAGCTCCATATAACCGATGGATCAGTTTATTACAGGGTGACCTACAGGGTGGGGTTGGGCTGACAATGATCCAGAAGAGTTCGCAGCTGCATTCTCCACCTCCGAAGGGCCATGGGGACAATTTTATAGTTAACCTAGGGGATGGGGGTGCGTGCTTGGAAACAGGATGTGTATTCCTAAGTCAAGATTTATGAATGGGTAACTAGTCTCATGGGTGCTGGGAATAGGTCAGCAAAAGTTTTCATCATTGTTTGGAGACTAATAGAGCACAAAGACCACCTGGACCTAATGATCATTAAACAGTATCTATTAACTACAAAGCCCTAGATGACAGAGAAGAGATTTACTACACAGTACAGCCCTAGGTGGGGTCAGCAGAAGGACAGGAGGAAGTGAATGGGCCCACGATGGCGTCAGTTATGCTAATAGCCATACACCTCCTGAAAGTTACATGCTTATTTTCATCTCCAAACAGGAAATTAAAAGGCACACGAAAACGAAGCAAACAAAGGGAACCAACATTTGTAGCAACTCCTTCACCAAGTGCTTTGGGCTTTTAGTCTGTTCCTACTAGTTTCTAGAAAGGCATTTGCTTGGGCTGACTGTGCCTAGGGCTATTGCATGGGTGCCAGGCATGTTGGCAGTCCTGCCTGGCAGCAGGTGGATATTGCTGGGAAGGGTACTTTCCCTCTCTGAGCCTTAGCGTCCTCACCTATAAAACAGAAACAATGACCCTGCGTTATAGGGTTGTTGTACAGGCTGAAGGATGAAATGCTTTAGAGCATGCTCGGGGCCTGGCATGTAGAAACCACCAAATACACAGCTGCTCACGGGTATAAACCACTGTAGACACCTGGAAGTAAGCGAGCCAGAATGTTCTTGCTCCACGCAGGCCTAACCCTTGGCCAATACTGCTGCTTTACCTCAGCGCAAGAGATGGTTTCATGGAGGCTACCTGGAGTTGGGCAGGTGTGAGGTGCTTAGCCATGAGCAGGGAAGGCCCTCTTGCTTTAAATTCAGTGACCAGGGAAGAAGTTTTTAGTGGTTCAGGGGTCCTCTGAACCCTCTGTAACTGTATTGGTCAGTTTTGTGCAAAAGTGTATTTTTCTGGGGAAAGAGGCCTTGGCTTTTATCAGCTTGTCAGAAGGGTCTGTGATCTTAAAAATGTTAAGAACCACTAGCTTGGAGTTCTACCAACCTGGGACATACGGGAACATACGTGTTACTTTGATCTCATAGGGCCTGACGGAAACAGTGCTGAGAGCTGGTGGTGGGTCAGTCCCAGCCCTGACCCACCGCCAGCCTGCAGCGCAGCAGGCATTCTTCTCTAGACAGAAGAATGAGATCCCTCGTCAAGACTGATGTGTGAAGTGATGTGGCTTTGTGGTGGCAGAGGCCCTCGCTACAGGTCCTGTTCTACCCAGGACTGTCAGTTCTCACACTCAGACAGGAGCTATAAGGCCTGTAGGAGGCTGTGGCTGCCTCTGGAACGATGCTTCTGGGCGCGTGTGTGGATGCATCTGCCCGGATCCCGGGTGGTGGTTGTTGACACCAGCTGCTGGGGGTGCGAGGTGCAGTCTGTAATCCAGGAACTTTATAAAAGAGACCTCTCCCGGGATTCTCATGTAAATGGCAGACAAGCCTTGGTCTTATTGCAGGGCTCTAACCACCTCCTTTTTTTTAAAAATTATTTATTTATTTTTAACATCTTTATTGGAGTATAACTGTTTTACAATAGTGTGTTAGTTTCTCCTTTACAACAAAGTGAATCAGTTATACATATACATATGTTCCCATATCTCTTCCCTCTTGTGTCTCCCTCCCTCCCCCCCTCCCTATCCCACCCCTCTCATGGTCACAAAGCACAGAGGTGATCTCCCTGTGCTATGCGGCAGCTTCCCACTAGCTATCTAATTTACATTTGGTAGTGCATATATGTCCCTGCCACTCTCTCACTTCGTCACAGCTTACACTTCCCCTCCCCATGTCCTCAAGTCCATGCTCTAGTAGGTCTGTGTTTTATTCCCGTCCTACCACTAATCTCTTCATGACATTTTTTTTTCTTAGATTCCATATATATGTGTTAGCATACGGTATTTGTTTTTCTCCTCCTCCTTTTAAAGCAAGCCAGCAGCTATAGGAGCTCCCTACTTGTCGCAACAAAGGTGACCTGTCCTGGAGGAACATCTTCCAGGCATGATGGCAGGCTCGTAGGTGGAGGTGCTTTTCCCCGCATCTCGTGCTGGGAGGAGGTTCTGCAGAGAGTTTCCCCCTTCCTGCCTCTGGCCTTGCAGGAGCATTCAGAATACAGAAACATCCTACCCCTGAGTTCTCCTCAGAGACTGAACGTGTGCATCCACTGGCAATCAGGTGTGTTAAGACTGTCTGACTCCCTGTTTTGTTTTAACACCCTGGGTTCAGTGGGATGAGACGGTGTCTGGGAGTGCTTCTTGGCTGAACAAGCTTCCCGATGGAAATGTGTTTATTTAGAAGCAGATGGATGCTTCCTTTGGCAGTATCCTTGTGCTTAGAGACAATTCTACTTTAAGTCACTCAGCTTTCCCTCCAGGTGAATGGAAGTCCTTTATGTTCTTGTCTGAAGGAGAAAAAGACGATGTTGTGAGATCTCAGTTCAGCCTTGTCTTCATGCATATATTACATTCAGGTTTTTACAATGAATGTTTGATTTTCCAGGGAGGAACATTTATTTCCAAATCCACCAAATGCTTCTCGAGGCAGCCTCCACACAGATTTTAATTGCTAAACCCACTTATTCTGACTCAGTGTGTGTTTGATAAAATGTCTAGAGATACAAAAAGTGGGGAGACAAGTGAGCTGGGCCCAGATGGCTCTCTATGACTAACAGAATGTCCACCCAAAGTTGGGAGATGAGAAGCCTTTTGGCATGTCATAGGTGGGTGGCTTTCTCATAACTCTTATTTAAAGCTGTGCCCTATTGTACTAAAATTATAATTTGTGAATAAGCATTGAATTAGAGTCACTGGGCTGAGCTGACTCACTGTTGGTAACTGGGACAGGGTCTGAGGGATGTCTTCGTGTCCCAGTCAACTCCGGGGAGAGGAGAAAAGCAGAGAATGCTTGATGGGAACCTGCCCATCGGCTTTCCTGAGTGTCATTTCTGCAGACCTGGGTCACTCGTTTTCCTCTCCACTCCTTCCCTCTATCCCTTTAGAAGAAGAATAGGGTTATGTTGCAGTAATCCTCACTGGGTCATCCAATGGATCTCAATGGAAATGACTGAAAATCAGGGTTTTGGGCTTTGAGATCACATACCCCCCGCCCTTCGCTTGCTAGGATGGCCCTTGCCACAGGAGGTGGGGCGGGGGACACACAAAAATCTGGAAAGTGGCTTCAGGGCCAGATTTGGACGTAGCCTAAAATTCTCACCGTTTTAAGTCATGGCTTTGAGGTCTTGGGAGGAGTAGGGGATCTCTCCAAGGTGGTCTGGGACATTGTGCTGGGCTCTGTGTTTCTGGCAGGTGGGAGCAGGCTGGTTGGGGGAGCTGAAGTTCAAGGGCTCAGGAGCTTATTGTAGCAGCTTTTTTACAGGGGCCCCTTGTTGTGGTCTCCTTGTGCCATCTTGGGTATTTATGTTGTAAGATGCTCAATGTGTCATATGACTGATTCCAAGTGGTTCCTATTGAGATGTTCCAGTGACAAATGAAGGATGGTGGGGGTGAGTGTGGGTGAGGAAGTCACTGACATCTATTTCCATTAACAATTTAAATTTGAATTCAGTCATATTAATTGATCAGCATTTTGAAAAACAGAGAATAAAGTGCTGAGCTGATAGATTTCAGGAAGCATAGTTTTCATAGAAACAGGGTAGAGAAATCCCAGAACACAGGGCCCTGGAAGAACGATGGGGTAGTGTGATTCCCAATTGGGGGCAACATTTGGCAATGGCTGCAGACACTTTTAGTTGTCACAGCTGAGAGGGGAGGTACCACTGGCATGTCATGAGATCTAAGGACCCTCCAGTGCATAGACAGTCACAATAAGGAATGATCTGGTCCAACAGGTCAATAGCACCACTGTTGAGAAACCCTGTTGGAAATGGATCTCAAAGCATGGCAATTGCATGACTTCCTCTTGCATTTTACATGTAATAATCACCAAACATTTTGGGAGCATCATCTGTGTGCCAGACACAGTGGTTGGCTAAGTGGGAGGTCAAAGGATGAATAAGACAATTAGAGAGACAACGGGATGGTTGGGCTCATGTCTCTCCTCTCCTAGATGAAAGCTCTCACCGAGAGGGTGCATCTCTCGGACTTTCACAGCACCCACTACAGTGCCTAATGATCTATGTTCTTAACATACACTCATATCCATTTGAGAATGGGGACAGACGAGGCGTACTTCCGCTTCGGGGCCTGTGCTATGATTCATCCCGAGACTTCTGTTGGCCTGGGTTGCTGTCCCAAAGGCCTCCTGGTTTCTCACACGTGCAGCTTCCCATGCCAAAAGGCAGACTTGCTTTAGTAAGTGAGATGGACTCAGATGTGACTGAGTCTGGAACTCTTGCTCAATCGCGATTATTCATGGCTGACTGCAGATTTCTGTAGAAAAGTCCCCACAGCCGGCCTCAGGAAGCCCTGTTCAGAGGGGAGTTCTTATGTTAGGGTGTCCTGGCCAGGCAGCTTTGGAGAAGGAGGAAAGTCGTCTGGCTGGCTCACCGTCCGTCATTCTAACCCCCTTTGATTGCACGTGGAGCCACAAGAGCTCAGTGGAGTGGGAATGTTTGTTTCACATAAGGAATTCGGACTTGAGGGAGATGGAAAAGTCAGAAGATATGAATTCTACCCAAGACACAGGATCTGAAGGCTACCTGTGCCAGCCCAACTGCACCCCAGACCACCTAGGGATAGGTCCCCATTTCTGCTCCAGTGGGACAAGATCACTGGGGCAATTCCTTTGCTGATGTCTCTTTACCATCCCACATTTATTTTCTTCATATTCTGTGCCAAAGAGCCCAGCAGATGCTGTAGAGTTATGGTGAGGGGTCTGTGACTTGTGCAACAAGCCTTGATGTACATCAAATATATAATATTTCACACACGAATGTTCTACTCTTTTTCAAATGTGTGTAAATGCGGCTTTGATTAAACTATGGGGATTAATCGAGGTGCTGAATTCAGAACAAATTGTTATTCCCCGGCCACTCCTGTCTCAAACCATTAAGCAGTTTTCAGTCCGTCTCCTAACTCGCTCCCATCCCTTCCCATTTCCACCTGTTCAATCAGGAACCAGATCTGGTCAATGACTGCTTCATAAATCTCACCTATGTGTCCTTCCTTCCCCACAGCTGTCACCAAAGTCTGCCTTTCTTCGCTCCACCACTGCAAGATGCAAGATTTCACCACCTGGTCTGTCTCCGAGGCCCTACTCCAGATTATTTAGCACTCTGCCACCAAGTAAATCTTCCTACTGGTCTATACAATTCCTTGGCCTAAAAATACTTAGGCCTTCTGGTCTCCTGAACCGGGTGTTCACAATGCCCCACAGGGTGGCATTAAGAACCACCTGTGTGACACAAAATGTCACCTTATCATTTACACTCCCTAATATTTTAAAAATAACTTAAACAATAAGATCGCCATGTCCCATTAAAATACCATAGTTTAGGGACTTCCCTGGCGGTCCATGGGTTAAAACTCCACACTCCCATTGCAGGGGGCATGGGTTTGATCCCTGGTCGGGGAACTAAGATCCCGCATGGTGTGCGGTGCAGCCAAAAAAATAAGATAAAATACCATAATTTATAATTACCATGTAGAATTGTTTTATTCTTTTATCGTACCTTTCAGAATAAAAATGATCAATAAGTATGTGCAATGGAATTATGGACTGCAATGAACAGAAAGCTTTTTTTTCATTTTCCCCAGGTCTCATTTTTTTTCAGGAACAAGTGGTCACCACTTATTCCTTGAATTAAGTTGCCCCCAATCCTAGTGTTCTACGGAGTGCTGTGCACCAGAAAGTTCAGGAACTGCCGGCTTAGTTTACCAGCCCCAGGTCTGTAATTTCACCTTCACTCTGCTTGGATGAGGGTGAGTGGAGAACCTTGTCCAAACAGGACCTGCTGGCTCCCTCTGGTGGAGAGCAGGGAGAAAATACGCGGGAAGAAAAGTTGCTCTTTGTATTGGCAAATACTGTTGTATTGAAAGGGCCCCAAGAAACCTGATCTGCAAACTACGCTGAGACGGAGTTGTATTTTGCTGTGTATTGCAAAACGGATTTGGAAACCACTGGGGGGTGGAGAATTAATAACTGGAAAGTGCAGATAATTAAAATACCAAATTTTGGCCGATGGTTTCAGTGCTTGCCTTTCCACCGGGGCAATTTACCAGGAACAAACTGTCTGAGGATCTCTTTCTCGTCTCATGGTGGGAAGAGAAGCAAAACGATCCAGAGGGGTGCCATGGTGACGCTTCCTGCTCCTGGCAGGGATTTGAGGCGTGCCGGGGCAGACTCACGGGGTCCAGGGGCTGCCTGGGCGTCGGCCCAGGACACTGCATCTCTGGTGTCCTTCCTGCCGGTGGTTTCTCCTGACTGCCGTCAGCCTGCCCTCGAGGACGCTCAGCCTGGCCCGGTCACTCCCCGGTCCACCCGTTGGCCCTTCATGCCTTCCCCTTCTTCCTACTAGAAATGCGGGTGCAAAGGACAGGGCCCATGGGAGGGGTTCCTCCCTGGGAAAAGGGTGGGGACAGAATGGGCACGATGAGCATGTCTGATATAGCCTGTCGTGCGTGAGATGCACCAAGTGTTTGGCATGTTCTGCTTCTATGGCCGTGCCATGCGGTCCTTGATTTGGATGGCGGAGAGACAGCAACATTTGAACACACCTGACTGGTAGGACACTGGACAAGTCCCTGCTAGTGGCACCCGTCTTTATCTGGCCGAATCTGGCCTGCCTTCCTGGGCTTATTCTAGGGCCCGTTTATTCCAGGAAGCCGTCCTTGAAGTCCCCCAAGGCAGGGGGAGGTGATTCTCCCATGTGACCCCCAGCCCACAAGCCGCACCCAGATTATTGAGCTGATCACTCTGTACTTGGCCAGTTTACTCGGCTGCCGCCACCATCAGGCTCCCTGACTGGCAGCAACTGTGCCTGACTCCCCTCTGCATCCCCAGGGCCTAGCGCCCTGCCTGGTACACTGTGAGGGGTGTCAGGGAAGGCTTCCCATATACCATAGAACTTCTGGGCTGTGTCTTCAAGAATAAGAAGGGATCCCATGTGCCGCAACTAAGAGCCGGTGCAGCCAAATAAATAAATAAATATTAAAAAAATTTTTTAAGAATAAGAAGGGATCTTCTAAGGAGATAGAGCATTCTAGAGAGAAGTGACAACATGAGCATGGAGAGTGCCATCATTAGATGAGGGAAAGATGGGCTCCTGAACTGTGCACTGCGCGTCAGGCGACCCTCTGGCCCTCCGTCAGCGCCTCCCCTCCCCCAAGGGGTGAGAAGACCACAAGACAAGGGGACATGCTCATGCAAAGCCCGCACCCCTCAGATGGTGCTCTGGGTTCTGCGAGCCCACAGTTCCCTGCTCAATGGCCCTGAGCCTGCTTCCAGGGCCTGGGTTCCTGCTCCCAGGGTCAGCTGCTGGTGATGCACAGACTTCCATGCCCAGGAGGCAGCTGTTTGAGGGTATATGGATAGAGCCTGGATGCTGGTACTGGACTGTCTGCACACATGCATGAGAAGCCTTTGGGGTGCAGGACAAATCCAGGGGTGGTTGGCAAATGGTCAGGCTGTGGGCTGGGGGTCCAGGGCTGGCTTTTCTCACATGCCACATTCTTGGGTGCTAAACCCCAAGAAGTTTGATGACTCTAAAAGCAAACTTGGTCTCCCTTGTCATTATGAAGGCATTTGTCAAGGTAGGAGGAAAAAATATTTTAACCACTAGAATGGCTATAATAAAAAAGATGGACAATAACAAGTGCTGACCAGGATGTGGAGAAATTGGAATTTTTGTATACTGCTGGTCGGATGTAAAAGGATGCAGCTGCTATGGAAAGTTAAACATAGAGTTACTGTATGACCCAGCAATTCCACTCCTAGGAATATATCCAGGAGAATTGAAAACATATGTCCCCATGAAAACTTGTACATGAATATTTATAGCAGCATTATTCATAATAGCCAAAAAGTAGAATCAATGGAAATGTCCATCAACTAATGGGTGGATAAATAAAATGTGCTATATCCAGACAATGGAATATTATGCAGCTGTAGAAAGGAATGAAGCACTGATACATACTACAACATTGATGAACCTTGAAAACAGTATGCTATGTGTAAAAAGCTGGTCACAAAAAGGTCACATAGCTGTATGAGTCCATTCATATGAAATGTGCAGAATGGTTAACTCCATGGGGGCAGAAAGATTAGTGGTTGCCAGGGGCTGGAGAAGGAAGGAATGGGTAGTGACTCTTAATGGGCATTGAAATGTCCTGGAAGTAGATAGTGGCTACGGCTGTACAACTCTGAGAACATAATAAAAACTACTGAATGGTACACTTTAAAATGGTGGATTTTATAATATGTGAATCATATCTCAATTTATGTATGTGTGTACTTATTTATTTTAAGGATTTTATTTATTTTTAATTTTATTGGAGTATAATTGCTTTACAATGTTGTGTTAGTCACTGCTATACAATGAAGTGAATCAGCTATATGCATACATATATCCCCTCCCTCTTGGACCTCCCCCCTGCATCCTACCCATCTAGGTTGTCACAGAGCACCGAGCTGAGCTCCCCGTGCTATACAGCAGGTTCCCACTAGCTATCTATTTTACACATGGTAGTGTATTTATGTCAAACCTAATCTCCCAATTTGTCCCACTCTCCCCTTCCCCTGTGTCCACATGTCTGTTCTCTACAGCTGCGTCTTTATTCCTGCCCTACAAATAGGTTTATCTGTGCCATTTTTCTAGATTCCCCATACATGCATTATTGTACGATATATATTTTTCTCTTTCTGGCTTACTTCACTCTTCATGACAGTCTCTAGGGCCATCCACATCTCTACAAATGACCCAATTTCATTCCTTTTTATGGCTGAGTGATATTCCATTGTATATATGTGCCACGTCTTCTTTATCCATTCGTCTGTCAGTGGGCATTTAGGTTGGTTCCATGTCCTGGCTATTGTAAATAGTGCTGCAATGAACATTGGGGTACATGTGTCCATTTGAATTATGGTTTTCTCAAGGTATATGCCCAGTAGTGGGATTGATGGGTCATATGGTAGTTCAACTTTTAGTTTTTTAAGGAACCTCTTTCTCCATAGTGGCTGTATCAATTTACATTCCCACCAACAGTGCAAGAGGGTTCTCTTTTCTCCACACCCTCTCCAGCATTTATTGTTTGTGGATTTTTTGATGATGGCCATTCTGACCGGTGTGAGGTGATACTTCATTGTAGTTTTGATTTACATTTCTCTAATAATTAGCGATATTGAGCATCTTTTCATGTGCCTCTTTGCCATCTGTATTTCTTCTTTAGTGAAATGTCTATTTAGGTCTTCTGTACATTTTTTAATTGGGTTGTTTTTTGATATTGAGCACCATGAGCTGTTTGTATACTTTGGAGATTAATCCTTTGTCTGTTGCTTCATTTGCAAATATTTTCTCCCATTCTGAGGGTTGTCTTTTCATCTTGTTTATGGTTTCCTTTGCTGTGCAAAAGCTTTTAAGTTTCATTAGGTCCCATTTGTTTATTTTTGTTTTTATTTCCATTTCTCTAGGAGATGGGTCAAAAAGGATCTTGCTGTGATTTATGTCATAGAGTGTTCTGCCTATGTTTTCCTCTAAGAGTTTGATAGTGTCTGGCCTTACATTTAGGTCTTTAACCCATTTTGAGTTTATTCTTGTGTGTGGGGTTAGGGAGTGTTCTAATTTCCTACTTTTACATGTAGCTGTCCAGTTTTCCCAGCACCACTTATTGAAGAGGCTGTCTTTTCTCCACTGTATATCCTTCCCTCCTTTATCAAAGATAAGGTGACCATATGTGTGTGGGTTTATCTCTGGGATTTCTATCCTGTTCCATTGATCTGTATTTCTGTTTTTGTGCCAGTACCATACTGTCTTGATTACTGTAACCTTGTAGTATAATCGGAAGTCAGGGAGCCTGATTCCTCCAGCTCCATTTTTCGTTCTCAAGACTGCTTTGGCTATTCGGGGTCTTTTGTGTTTCCATACAAATTGTGAAATTTTTTGTTCTAGTTCTGTAAAAAATGCCAGTGGTAGTGTGATAGGGATTGCATTTTCTGTAAAAAATGCCATTGGTAATTTGATAGGGATTGCATTGAATCTGTAGATTGCTTTGGGTAGTATAGTCATTTTCACAATATTGATTCTTCTAATCCAAGAACACGGTATATTTCTCCATCTGTTTATGTCATCTTTGATTTCTTTCATGAGTGTCTTATAGTTTTCTGCATACAGATTTTTTGCCTCCTTAGGTAGGTTTATTCCTAGGTATTTTATTCTTTTTGTTGTGATGGTAAATGGGATTGTGTCCTTAATTTCTCTTTCTGCTTTTTGTTGTTAGTGTTCAGGAATGCAAGAGATTTCTGTGCATTAATTTTGTATCCTGCAACCTTACCAAATTCACTGATTAGTTCTAATACTTTTCTGGTGGCATCTTTGGGATTTTCTATGTATAGTATCATGTCATCTGCAAACAGTGACAGTTTTATTTCTTCTTTTCCAATTTGTATTCATTTTATTTCTTTTTCTTCTCTGATTGCCATGGCTAGGACTTCCAAAACTATGTTGAATAAGTGTGGAGAGAGTGGGCATCCTTGTCTTGTTCCTGATCTTGGTGGAAATGATTTCAGCTTTTCACCATTGAGAATGATGTTTGCTGTGGGTTTGTCATATATGGCCTTTACTTTGTTGAGGTAGGTTCCCTCTATGCCCATTTTCTGGAGAGCTTTCATCATAATTTGAATTTTGTCAAAAGCTTTTTCTGCATCTATTGAGATGGTTATATGGTTTTTATTCCTTAATTTGTTAATATGGTGTATCACATTGATTGATTTGTGTATATTGAGGAACCCTTGTATTCCTGGGATAAATCCCACTTGATCATGGTGTATGATCCTTTTAATGTGTTGTTGGTTTATGTTTGCTGGTATTTTGTTGGGGATTTTTGAATCTATGTTCATCAGTGATATTGCTCTGTAATTTTCTTTTTTCGTGATATCTTTGTCTGGTTTTGGTATCAGGGTGATGTTTGCCTTGTAGAACGAATTTGGGAGTGTTCCTCCCTCTGAAATTTTTGGGAGGAGTTTGAGAAGCAAAGGTGTTAGCTCTTCTCTAAATGTTTGATAGAATTCACCTGTGAAGCCATCTGGTCCTGGACTTTTGTTTGTTGGTATATTTTTAATTACAGTTTCAATTTCATTACTTGTGGTAGGTCTGTTTATATTTTCTAATTCTTCCTGGTTCAGTCTTGGAAAATTGTACCTTTCCGAGAATTTGTCCATTTCTTTGTGGTTGTCCATTTTATTGGCATATAGTTATTTGTAGTAGTCTCTTATAATCTTTGTGTTTCTGAGGTGTCAGTTTTGATTTCTCCTTTTTCATTTCTAATTTTATTGATTTGTGTCCTCTCCCTTTTTTTCTTGCTGAGTCTAGCTAAAGGTTACCAATATTGTTTATCTTCTCAAAGAACCAACTTTTAGTTTTACTGATCTTTGCTATTTTCTTCGTTTCTATTTCATTTATTTCTGCTCTGATCGTTTTTGAGAAGCAAAGGTGTTAGCTCTTCTCTAAATGTTTGATAGAATTCACCTGTGAAGCCATCTGGTCCTGGACTTTTGTTTGTTGGTATATTTTTAATTACAGTTTCAATTTCATTACTTGTGGTAGGTCTGTTTATATTTTCTAATTCTTCCTGGTTCAGTCTTGGAAAATTGTACCTTTCCGAGAATTTGTCCATTTCTTTGTGGTTGTCCATTTTATTGGCATATAGTTATTTGTAGTAGTCTCTTATAATCTTTGTGTTTCTGAGGTGTCAGTTTTGATTTCTCCTTTTTCATTTCTAATTTTATTGATTTGTGTCCTCTCCCTTTTTTTCTTGCTGAGTCTAGCTAAAGGTTACCAATATTGTTTATCTTCTCAAAGAACCAACTTTTAGTTTTACTGATCTTTGCTATTTTCTTCGTTTCTATTTCATTTATTTCTGCTCTGATCGTTATGATTTCTTTCCCTCTACTGACTTTGGGTTTTCTTTGTTCTTCTTTCTCTAGTTGCTTTAGGTGTAAGGTTAGATTGTTTATTTGAGGTTTTTCTTGTTTCTTGAGGTGAGATTGAATTGCTATAAACTTCCCTCTTAGAACTGCTTTTGCTGTGTCCCATTGATTTGGGGTCACCATGTTTTCATTGTCATTTGTTTCTATGTATTTTTAAAATTTCTTCTTTGATTTCTTCAGTGATCTCTTGGTTATTTAGTAGTGAACTGTTTAGCTTCCATGTATTTGTGTTTTCTACAGTTTTTTTTTCCTGTAATTGATTTCTAATCTCAAAGCATTGTGGTCGGAAAAGATGCTTGATATGATTTCAATTTTCTTAAATTTAGCGAGGCTTGATTTGTGACCCAACATGTAATCTATCTTGGAGAATGTTCTGTGTGCACTTGAGAAGAAAGTGTATTCTGCCACTTTCAGGTGGAATGTCCTATAAATATCAATTAAATCTGTCTGATCTATTGTGTCATTTAAAGCTGGTGTTTCCTTATTTATTTTCTGTTTGGATGGTCTGTCCATTGCTGTAAGTGGGGTGTTAAAGTCCCCCACTATTATTGTGTTACTGTCGATTTCCCCTTTTATGGTTGTTAGCATTTGCCTTATGTATTGAGGTGCTCCTGTGTTGGGTGCATAAATATTTATAATTGTTATATCTTCTTCTTGGATTGATCCCTTGATCATTATGTAGTATCCTTCATTATCTCTTGTAACAGTCTTTACTTTAAAGTCTATTTTATCTGACATGAGTACGGCTACTCCACCTTTCTTTTGATTTCTGTTTGCATGGAATATTTTTTCCATTCCTTCACTTTCAGTCTGTATGTGTCCCTAGGTCTGAAGTGGGTCTCTTGTAGACAGCATATATATGGGTCTTGTTTTTGTATCCATTCAGCCAGCCTGTGTCTTTTGGTTGGAGCATTTAATTCATTTACATTCAAGGTTATTATCTATATGCATGTTCCTATTACCATTTTCTTAATTGATTTGGGTTTGTTTTTGTGGGTCTTTTTCTTCTGTTGTGTTTCCCACCTAGAGAAGTTCTTTTAGTATTTGTTGTAAAGCTGGTTTGGTGGTGCTGAATTCTCTTAGCTTTTTCTTGTCTGTAAAGCTTTTGATTTCTCTGTTGAATCTGAATGAGATCCTTGCTGGGTAGAGTAATCTTGGTTGTAGGTTTTTCTCTTTTATCACTTTAAGTATATCCTTCCACTCCCTTCTGGCTGCAGAGTTTCTGCTGAAAAGTCAGCTGATAACCTTATGGGGATTCCTTTATATGTTATTTTTTGCTTTTTCCTTGCTGCTTTTAATATTTTTCCTTTGAATTTAATTTTTGTTAGTTTGATTAATATGTGTCTTCATGTGTTTCTCCTAGGGTTTATCCTGTATGGGACTCTCTGCGCTTCCTGGACTTGGTTGACTATTTCCTCTCCCATGTTAGGGAAGTTTTCCACTATAGCCTCTTCAAATTTCTTCTCAGACCCTTTCTTTTTCTCTTCTTCTGGGACCCCTATAATTTGAATGTTGATGCGTTTAGTGTTGTCCCAGAAGTCTCTGAAATTGTCTTCAATTCTTTTCATTCTTTTTTCTGCTCCTTGGCAGTTATTTCCACCATTCTGTCTTCCAGCTCACTTATTCATTCTTCTGCCTCAGTTATTCTGGTACTGATTCCTTCTAGTGTATTTCAGTTATTGTGTTGTTCATCTCTGTTTGTTTGTTCTTTAGTTCTTCTAGATCTTTGTTAAACATTTCTTGTATTTTCTTGATCTGTGCCTCCATTCTATTTCCGAGATTCTGGATCATGTTTACCATCATTACTTTGAATTCTTTTTTCAGGTAGGTTGCCTATTTTCTCTTCATTTATTTGGTCTTGTAGGCTTTTACCTTCTCCTTTATCTGTGACTTATTTTTGGCATCTCATTTTTTTTTTTTTTTTGATGGGTAGGATTGTGTTCCTGTCTTACTGGTTGTTTGGCCTGAGGCTTCTGGCACTGGAGTTTGTAGGCTGTGGGGTAGAGCTGGGTCTTGGTGCTGAGATGAGGATCTCCAGGAGACCTCACTCCAATGAGTATTCCCTGGGGTCTGAGGTTCTCTGTTAGTCCAGTGGTTCTGACTCAGAGCTCCCATTGCCGTAGCTCAGGCCTGACCCTCGGCTCATGAACCAAGATCCTGCAAGCCACATGGGACAGCAAAAAAAAAAAAAAAAGAAAAGAAAGGAGCAGAACAATAACAAAAGAATAAAAAATAAAATGAGATTAGAAAACTAACAGATATGTTGGAAAAAAACTATATATATATATATATATATATATATATATATATATATATATATATATATATATGAAACAACAACTGGAAGGTAAAACAGAACTACAATAGCAAAAAAGAGGAGAAAAAAACCAGAAAAGCCAGAAAAGGCCTTGCCTGTCGGGGGCAAGATTTAGGCAGGGGTGGGGTTTAGGTGGTGGGCGGGGCCTATGCTTAGGACCCATAGGGCCAGAAAAGGCCCTGGGGAGGTAGGGGGTTGGGCTTAGGCTCAACGCAGCAGGAGGAGCCCAGGAGTGCCTCTGGCCTTTGAGGGGGGAGGACCAGGTCTCTGACCCCAGCAGGTTCCGTGGGCCTGAGTGGGTGAGAGAAATGCTAGGTGCATTCCCCTGATCCTCTGTTACCGGAGGGTCCCTCCCCATTGGCCTCTGCTTGTCTTCCTCCCTTCTCCCTCCTTCCCACACCCCTAGGGCCCACTTGGCTGGAGGGGGCCTCGGAGGGTGGAGGACCCGGCCAGGGAGCCCAGCAGGCTTCCCAGGGCGTGATTGGGCAGGGAAATGTTAGCTGCCCTCTCCCCCACCCTCCGAGCCCCCGAGAGTCCCTTCAGGCGTGGGAACCCCTCCCCTCTCCCAGCCAACCCTCAGGAGCACTGGTCCTGTCTGGTCTCCACTTCTCCCCCCTCACTCCCCCCCGCATCCTACCCAGTTGCTCGGGGGTTCTTCCCGTCTCCTTGGACGTTGAGGTCCCCCACCAAAGTTCAGCAGGTGCTGTAGTTGTGGGGAGACATGAACTCTGCATCCTCCCACACCGCCATCTTGACTCCATCCCCTCCCTCACTCTAGTTTAAGGATTTAAAAAATATATATTTTATTTATTTTTTTTGCCACACCGCATGGCTTGTGGGGTCTTAGTTCCCTGACCAGAGATTGAACCTGGGCCCTCAGCAGTGAAAGCATGGAGTCCTAACCACTGGACTGCCAGGGAATTCCTGGACAGCATGTTAGCTTGACTGAGAAATTTCAATATTTAGACACATGGTCCGTGGGCATCTGTTGGTACTCTTACCTCAGGGCCCTGCAAATGCTACCTGGGAGCCTGAACATGGAGGTATGAAACAGCTGCAGATGCTTTGTCAATGTCAAGTTTTCCAGTGCACCTGGAGTGTAGCATTTGTGGTGGAGAGTGGGAGGAAATGGTGCTGGAGCACACACAGGGCCAGGTCCTGGAGGGGTTATAAACCCTGAGGGTAGCTCAGACTTTAATGGGGGAGGTCGCGGTTGCAGGTAGGCATTGAGAATCTTAGACTAGATTTTGCATTTTCTGATAAAATGCAAAACTCTGGCAGCTGATGGGAGGACAGATTTGAGGGTGACAGGACAGGCCTCAGAGAGGACCGTCAGCTATTATACTAGTCCAGGAGCGAGCTGGTGCAGGCATGAACTAAGGCAGAGACAGTAGAACTGTGGCAGGGGGAGAGGGCAGGTAAGAGGAGTATTAAGCTGACCAACTTAGTGGGATTTGGGTGGTAATTGGGTATGGGAATAAGAAGGTGGGGGAAGAGTCAAGGGTGACTTGATATGGCAGGTGGGCAGATTGGGGCATGCAGAGAAAGATGACCCGCTGAGCTTGAAGTGGGACTAAGGAAATGACCAGTAGATAAGAAGAGGTCAAGCCTGGTGTGAGGGTCCTGAGCATCTGATAGGTCAAGCCACACGAGTGGATGAAATCTCCTGGGTTTAAGGGGAAGGATGAGGGTTGGTGCCTTGGGAGACACCAACATCATCTAGACTAAGAAAGGAGAGAACCAGCCAGCCACAGAAACCACAGAGGGAGAGCAGTCCAAGCAGGGCAATCAAGGAGGACCAGCATGTGGCACGGATTTAGCAACAATGATGATGATAACCTTTGTCAGCAACTTCAGTGGGATGGTGGACAAGGCACCAGTGGCTGAGGAACAAGTGTGAGGCGGGGAAGAGGAGGCAGAGAGCAAGATGACTGTGAATGACAAGGCGGAAGGATGGGGGTCAGGGGAGGGCTTTTTCTAGAGGAGAAAGGCAATGGTTAAATCATTACCTTTTTATTTATTTCTTTGCTAGTGTTAATGAAAATGTTCCAGGTAAGTGGAACAAAAATTAAACGCTATAGCAAATTTATAAAGTGAAAAGCAAAATTCCATACCTTTCATTTCTGACCCTTCAGTCCCTCTCTCTAAAAGTAACTATTATGATCAACTTCCTATAGCTTCCTGAAAAAGAAATTTGCACAAATGGAATTCTCCTCTTTAAGGATGAGAGAGATTTGGCTGAGTTTAAATACTGAAGGGAAAGGACCATACAGAGAAAACGGTGAAGACAGACAGAGTACTGATGAGAGGTAACTGGAAGGTGGAGGTCACTCCAGGGTGGGAATGCAAACCAGAGGCAGGGGAAGGAGATCTTGGCCCGGCATGCAGAGATGCCTGTGTTTTGCAGAGAGGGAGGGAGGGGCAGAGAACAGGGCTGGTGGAAGGGAGGAAGCGAGAGAGCTCAAAGGGCAGGAGACCACGGTTTACAGTGTGACAAATGGAGCCATTCGCGGGGTGGCTCAGGTCTGGGTGAGGCCGGGAGCGTGGGTGGATGGAGTGGAGGTGAAAGTGCAGAGGGCCGAACAGCTTTGAGCCCGGGGTGTTGGATGGAATGAGGTTATAGGTGGATGTTGGGTCGCTTAGAATGATGGCAGGTGCTTGTTCTCAGTGGAGGCAGGTATGGCCTGGAACCAGGAAAGCTGGCCATGGTCGATGTTGGAGTGTCAGAGGACGAGAAGCTTGGCCGAGGGTGGGATGTGGATATCTTGGAAAGCAGCAACTGTGAACAGGAAGCACATCTGCTCTGTCTCCTTGCATTGGGTCTGGGGAAGGTGGGAGAAGCAGAGGGTGGACAGCACATTCAGCAGAAAGCCTGGGAAGCAGAAGAGGGTGTCTACCTGGGAGCAAGGGCTCCAGAGTGTTCCTGGTGGGGGAAGGGACGGGGGAAAGTGGGCGGCTGTCAGTGGTGCAAGGGACCAGCCGGCGGAGGCACCATGAATGAAGGGGTAGATGTTGGCAGGGCTGGATAGGATGGGAGAGGAAGGTGGGTGAAGCAACAGGCCTCAGTGTTCCCATCTCTATGGTCTTGGCAGGGCCTAAATGGAGTAGCTGCTGAGTGCTCAGCCACGTGGTGTGCTCATTGGTGGGAGTCAGTCACATCTGGGTTTGAAGACCCGCTGGGTGTCGTATTAGTTTGCCAGGGTTGCGGTAACAAAGTCTCACAGACCACAAAGCTTAAACAACAGAAATGTATTGGGGGCTAGAAGTCCAAGATCAAGGTGTCGGTAGTGTTGGTTCCTTCTGAGGCCTATGAGGGAAGGATCTGTTTCAGGCCTTTCTCCTTGGCTTATCGATGGCCATTTTCTCCCTGTCTCTTCACATGGCCTCTGTATATGTCTGTCTCCAAATCTCCCCTTTTTATAGGGACACCAGTCCTATTGGATTAGGGCATACCCCAGTGACCTCATTTTAACTTGATTGCCTCTCTAAAGATCCTATCTCCAAATAAGAGCACATTCTGAGCTACTAGAAATTAGATTTTCAACATAGGAATGCGGGGGGGGGGGTGCACAATTCAACCCATAACGGTATCCTTGGGCAAGGCACACGGCCATTCTCAGCATCAGCTGCTCTATTAACTGGTGACCACAGCAGTACTGACTTGCTGTACTGACTTGTTGTGAGGATTAAATTTGAGTGTGTCTGGCTCATTAAATTAAATTAATTAATTAATTTATGGCCGTGCGGCATGTGGGATCTTAGTTCCCTGACCAGGGATCGAACCCGTGCCCCCTGCAGTGGAAGCATGGAGTCTTAACCACTGGACTGGTCTGGCTCATTTTAAATGCTTGAAACAAATTGTCATCACCATCCCCATCCCCATCTCCATCCCGATGGGATCATCATCATCAGGAGCTCCTCACTTGTTTTGCAGGCTGGCAAACAGTAAAACCAGTGAGTTCTTTCTCATTCATTCTCCTCCTGAATGTAGCATCTCAAGCAGGGAGCTGGACACAGAGACCCAGGGCTCTACAGGGAATGGCCGCAGGGCGAAGCTCTTTTCCTCCATGATTTGCATACATGGAATCAGTTTTAAAATGAACCCTAGATTCAGCTTTGGAATCACAAAAGGGCAACATCCTGCCTGAGGCTGGGTGGGGAACGGCAATCCTAGCACTTCAATCTGGGGGGGTGAGAAGGAACAAAGAGGGCATGTCAACTTTATGATGTGAGTGTCACCGGCCTTTAGGTGCTGCTACTGGGGAAGGATCTTATGTCTCTGTCCTGTCGCTCTGAACCCTTGCTCCACCTTCTGGGCCCTGAGGAGCTGTCATGCCACTCACCCCGAAACCAGAGGTCGGGAAAGAGTTCAGATTTTGTGAGAAAGGCAGATTCTGTTGGAGGCATCTGGGGCTGACTTGGATTATGCTGTGAGCTCATCTGGAAAGGGGCTTTCCTAGGAACGCAGACATCCTCCTGCAGGTTGTAGGAATCCTTTTTTTTTTTTTTTTTTTTTTTTTTTTTTTTTTTTTGTGGTACGTGGGCCTCCCTCTGCTGCGGCCTCTCCCGTTGCGGAGCACAGGCTCCGGACGCACAGGCTCAGCGGCCATGGCTCACGGGCCCAGCCGCTCCGCGGCATGTGGGATTCTCCCAGACCGGGGCGCGAACCCCGTTCCCCTGCATCGGCAGGTGGACGCGCAACCACTGCGCCACCAGGGAAGCCCCTGTAGGAATCCTTTTTACCAGTAGTTCTCAAAATGTGGTCCCTGAATCAGCAACACCAGGGTAGCCAAACTTTTCTACAAAGAGCCAGAGGGTCCATATTGTAGGCTTTGGGGGCCAAGAGGACACAGACAGTCTCTGCCACAACGACTCACCTCTGCTGTTGCAGTGTGCATGCAGCCACGGATAACTCATGAACGAAGGCGGCCGTGTTCCCAGGCTGGACAAACCAGGAGGAAGCTGCATTTGGCCCCGGGCTGTAGTTTGTCCCCCTGGCTCAGTGTAGTTATTGAGAGCACTTGCTTTCTCTCTTAACGGTATCCTGGTTTGTACAGTACATTTTGTAGTTTCCCCGCCTGGGGGTCTGGGCTGGGCAGCTGTGTATTTGTCACGCTCAGCGGACATTTGTACCACTTTAGAAGTGGAGAAAGAATGAAAGTCAAGGAGGGAAATCTTCACACTCAACTACTCTCCTTTTCAGTGCTCTCTCCTCCCTCTCCTCCTCCCTATTGTGGGTTTGGGACTTTTTTTTTTTTTTTTTTTTTTTTTTTTTTGCGGTACGCGGGCCTCTCACTGCTGTGGCCTCTCCCGTTGCGGAGCACAGGCTCCGGACGCGCGGGCTCAGCGGCCATGGCTCACGGGCCTAGCCGCTCCGCGGCATGTGGGATCTTCCCGGACCGGGGCACGAACCCGTGTCCCCTGCCTCGGCAGGCGGACTCTCAACCACTGCGCCACCAGGGAAGCCCTGGGTTTGGGACTTTGAAGACCATCTTCAAAGAAAGGACGGTGGCTTGGAGGCAGCTGCCGGTTTAGATTCTCTTGCCTGTTTAGGTCTTCCCTTCTGGAGAGCAGGAGCCTGGGGTCCCACCAGCACCAGAGCTGGGCCAAAACCAGTGTAGCCAGATGAAATACAACCTTTCCAGGACAAATACATGCAAGCAATTTAAGAGAAGATACATATTCTTTTCCCCCCATTAATGAACATTTTGGAAATTAGAGGAAAATGTGTAAGAATATGTCAATCTCTGGACCCTACACATTAATCCCAGGAGACTGAAAACAAGGTGTCTTATCTTGAAATGGCCATGGCCTCTTTTTGCCCTGGGTGCAGCCTCTACCCATAAGCATTAGGACAGGGCCACAGCCCACTGCTTACAGAGATGACACACAATTAAAGCCGGCTGGGAGTGTTAAAGTCATAGCCACAGCTGAGATGAAGGGCCTTTGACAGTAGCCGCAATTTGGGGAGACAGCGGAAGTGGGGGACTGTGGGGGGCACATGCCCAGCTGCAAAGCAGCAGCCACTTTTCTAGCCAGAAAGTGAACCCAAAGGTGCCACAGAGCTGATTTCTCAAGAGGAGCGATGATCTGGAGTTTTTTTTAAGTATAGTTGATATATATATAAATATATATTCTTTTCAGATTCTTTTCCATTATGGTTTATTACAGGATATTGAATATAGTTCCCGGTGCTATACAGTAGGTCCTTGTTGTTTATCTATTTTATATATAGTAGTTTGTATCTGCTAATCCCAAACTCCTAATTTATCCCTTCCCCCGCTTTCCCCTTTGGTAACCATAAATTTGCTTTCCATGCCTGTGAGTCTGTTTCTGTTTTGTAAATAAGTTCATTTGTATCATTTTTTTAGATTCCACATATAAGTGATATCATAAGGTATTTGTCTTTCTCTGTCTGACTTACTTCAATAAGTATAATACTCTGTAGGTCCATCCATGCTGCTGCAAATGGCAATATTTCATTCCTTTTTCTGGCTGAGTAATATATATGTATATATATCTCACATCTTCTTAAGCCAGTCTTCTGTTGATGGGTACTTGCTTTGCTTCCATGTCTTGGCTGTTGTAAATAGTCCTGCTATGAACACTGGGGTGCATGTATCTTTTCAAATTCGAGTTTTCTCTGGTAAAACCTCTTGGTCTTTAAATGTTGGCAACTGTTTCAAATTTTAAAAGCTCTGCATGAACCAATACCATATCAGACAAACCCAATGCAGCTGTGAGTCACATTCACCCAGTGGCCTCTGTACCCAGCCTCCTTGGCAAGGACTGCTCAGGCCAAGAGCTGGCTTCTCCAGTCAGACAGATGGACAGACAGACAGACCACCCCTTTGGGTCTTGTTTCCCCTGGTTGCCCAACAGAAGGCTGATGTTGCCATTGTGACCCAAGCCAGTACTTTGACTTAAAGCCTTGGGAACTAGTGTGTGGATGGGGATTTAGGGGCTCCAAACTTGAGCTTGATCTGAACTTGGTAACTTTTAGTCATTGCATCCAGCATCACAAAAATGTCAAGAAATGACATCTCTGGAGCTCCAGTTTCCTCTTTTTTCTTGGGCTTTCATTCCAGTTCCTGCTGGTCCTCAGGTCTCCAACCTGTTTTCTATGTCCTCGTGACAACCGGATGATAGCAGCTGATAAACCCTAAGAGTTTTCCTTTTCTTGGCTGTTCGCTTTTTCCTGGAGGGCCCTCTAAGACCAAAAATCATTAAAGAAGTTTAGGGCTGAGGGTGCAAGTTTTCTGTACAGAAAGGGGCCAGGGTCACGCTGGATGCTGCTTCCGCAATCACTGCATTTGGTCACAGCACACTTCACCTACATCCAGCAAACATCTTGAACCTTGTAGGCTCTCTCCCACAGGCTTCTCAATCTCCAGGGAACCGGCCTCACCAGCTGTCACCTTGACAAGTGGGAGGGCAGGGGCAGCAGGGGCAGCTCCCAGATCTGCTTTAATTGCTCCTACCTTCCTGCTCCTGAGGGGAGCGCATGTCCCTCGGTCCCTGTGATGCTGTGCAGCATTGTGAATCTCCTTCCCTTCCCTCCACGGTCCAGATGGCCCTGGGATTATCAGTTATCGAATCCTGAGCTTTCAAAGACATCCACGATGCCTTTGGTGCCGTTCAGTTGGCTTGGAGCTGGGAGGGCAGTAGGCAGGGCAGGAAAGAGGGAAAATGGGAAAGTGTAGGAAAAATGGGGCGTGAGAGGATGTATGTCCCAGGTCTCCGGTGAGTCCTTGGGGACAGGCCGCCAAATGAGAGTCCTTGGCTTTGCTCAGGAAAAAATTCTGGAGTGGGCCATGGTAAAGTGAAAGCAGATTTATTTAGGGAGATACACACTCTATAGACAGAGTATGGACTGTCTGAGAAGGTGAGAAGCTACTCCAGGGCATAGCGCCCTCTCTGAAAGTCAGAGTGATTCCTACCAGGTTGTTAGTTTTTATGGGCTGGGTAATTTCATATGCTAATGAGTAGGAGGAATATTCTAACATCTTGGGTAAGGGGAGGGGGATTTCCAGGAATTGGGCCACCGCCTGCTTTTTGACCTTATTTGGTCAGCCTCGGAACTGTCATGGCGCTGGTGGGCGTGTTCAGCTAATGTACTACAATGAGCCTATAATGAGGCTCAAGGTCTACAGGAAGTCGAATCTTCCAGCATCTTGGGCCTAGTAGGTTCTAACCAGTTTTTGTCGTATCCTGTTCTTCTCAATTGATGGTTGTGCTCTGCCCCCTTCTTTCCTGTCTCAGAAGAGCAGAAAATGGTAAAAACCTGCTTCTGTGATTCCTCAGCTTCTCTGAAACCTGCTTGGCTTGTGCTGAAGCTCAGAAGAAAATTTCTCGGTGGAACTTTTCCCAGGGTGCGTTTCACTTGCCACGAAAACGCTCCGTGGAACCTGTGCATGTGCGTATGTGTGTGTGAGCTGCCGGGAGGAGGTGCTGAGTTGTTTTTGGTTTTGTGAAAGGTACTTGGTTTCTCCATGTGCTCTTTTTTTCTTTTCTTTTTTTTTTTTTTTTGCGGTACGCGGGCCTCTCACTGTTGTGGCCTCTCCCGTTGCGGAGCACAGGCTCCGGACGCGCAGGCTCAGCGTCCATGGCTCACGGGCCCAGCTGCTCCGCGGCATGTGGGATACTCCCGGACCGGGGCACGAACCCGGGTCCCCTGCAGCGGCAGGCAGACTGTCAACCACTGTGCCACCAGGGAAGCCCTCTCCATGTGCTCTTTACAGCGTGTGGCAGATGAAGTTCACGTGAGCTCGCCGCAGCGTTGGTGCTTCGGAATCACTGTCACGGGATTTTGGGACAGCAATTTAAACACGTTCCTGCCAGGAGAAACTTGGGTGAATTTCTCTTTTGCTGGTGGTGCTGATAGTGGTGGAGTGCCCTGAAGCTATTTTAGTTTGGTTTCAGTGTGACTTCCCTGATAAAGCCAGCTTTCCTCCCAGGGCTGCTTGTGCCTAGGGGTTTTGGGGCCCATGGAAGTTCCACCGACAGGCTGGCGTGTTGAGTCCTGGGCTGGGCATGTGACTCCAGCTAGGGTTTGGGACTGAGGGGGAGCAAGTCCTGAGCTTGTTGGGGTCAGTGATCTGGTCCTTGAAAGATGTGTGAGGGTCAGGATTTGGAGGAGAAGCGGGTTTGGGATTTGGAGGTGGACTTTCCTGCCCCAGGTGTCCCTTCTTGGTAACCTCGCTCACCTGCTCTGGATTCCTAAATGGTTCGTCTTCCACACAAAAGCGAATGCACATGTGGCAGATTGGTTTGAAAGAGAGACCAGGGCTGAACTGACTGCAGGCTCTGTGATGGGACCTGGGCTTCTGCAGCTCTTTCCCCCGAGCCCCTGGATGGCTAGGCCTATCCTCTGTGCCTTGGAGTTACGTGCTGCGCAGTGATGTCGAGGGGGCACAGGAAAGGGGGCGCCAGACTTCACGGTTTTGCTGACTTTCTCATTTTAACTAATTGAAATGTAAATAGCCACATGCATCTCGTGGCTCTCGTATTGGAGGGCTCCCGAGCCTCCTCTTGGGGGGCGTTCAACGGACAGGAGTGATTTCACAGACAGAAAAGCGTGTGTGCAGGGCGTGCTGTCAGATGAATCATGCCTTCAGGATGAGCGTCATAACAGCCCAGCAGAGAGAGTCTCCAGAAGGCTCCTAAAGGGTGACCTTGGTGGTGAGGTTTTCAAACACTCTGACATACAGCTGTGGTGTTTTTTTTTTACTTCCTGTGTGTGTGTGTGGGGGGGGAGGGCTTTTGGTTACCCTGATACCACCTGTCTTCTGCAGCCAGCTCTCCCACAGCGGCAAATCATACTGTTCCAGAACAGTCCTAGTTTACTGTATTGTCTTAGAAAGAAGAGTTTGGGGGATGGGGGTGGGAATGGAGGGGAGAAAGGAAGTTTTCCTTTTCATTATACCCTCCGCTCTGGTTTGAAATTTCCATTGTGTACATGCGTAACTTTTATCTAAATAAGTACATAAAGTGATGATAGATCCCCTTGTCTCAAGCCTTCATGGCATTAATATTGGCATGGAAAAGTGCTTGGGATATTTTATGTGAAGAAAAGCAGGTCACAGAACCATAGGGTTCCTTTTTGGAGGACACACATATACGCAGTAAGGAAAAGTCTTGATGGATAGGGTCTAAGTGCTGCTTTGGTTAGTGGGATTTTGGATGATTTTAAGTAATTTTTTTGTATTGTATTTCCTGATGTTTCTTCAGTGAACATGCATCACTTGCATTGTAAAAATAATAATGAGAACATAATTTACTACCACAGTGATCACAACAGAACTTTGTTCCTGGTTCAAGAAATAGAGTTAAATAACCAAATGAATACTTAAATGCTAAGTGTATATGGGCTATTTAGAAAACTTTAAAATTGAATAATAGGCATGGCATTTGGAAAGGAGACAAAAAAATATGCAACTCTCTCTTCGTAGTTACTATGTGACAGATCTATGAACTGTGGATGTCTGGGAAACTATTCTTTTGCAGTTAATCAACTGGATTTTTTTTTTTCCCAATGCAAATAAGCTTTATTACAGTTGAGAATTCTTGATAAAAACTTACATCAGTTTTACATTAATTCTCACAAAGTTCCCATTGGTGGTTTATTCAATCCCTGTTATTACTGATGTACAAGTTTTTGTTATTTGGTGTACATAAATATGCAGAGGTTACCATTTACTTCAGATGTATACTTATTCTATGTAACATGTCTCCTATTATTCTGTTAGGATTCCCTTCCTTGTTTTGTACAAGTTTTTGTTATTTGGTGTACATAAATATGCAGAGGTTACCATTTACTTCAGATGTATACTTATTCTATGTAACATGTCTCCTATTATTCTGTTAGGATTCCATTCCTTTTTTTTTTTTTTAATTGAAGTATAGTTGGTTTAAAATGTTGCGTTAGTTTCAGATGTACAGCAGAGTGATTCAGTTATACATATATATGTATATATACATATATATATTCTTTTTCAGATTCTTTTCCATTATAGGTTATTACAAGAAATTGAATATAGTTCCCTGTGCTATACAGTAGAACCTTGTTGCTTATCAACTGGATTGGTTTTGATTTTGATTTCTTGCTGATATTGGTTGAATTGTGTCCCCTCAAAATCTGTATGTCGAAGCCCTAAGCCCTAGTACCTCAGAATGTGAGTGTATGTGGAGATAGGGCTTTTAAAAAGGTAATTAAAGTAAAATGAGGTCGTATGGGTAGGTTCTAATTGAATATGACTGGTGTCCTTATAAGCAGAGGAGATTAGGACATAGACAGCACAGACAGAAGGATGACCACGTGAGGAAACAGCAAGAAGGTGGCCATCTGCCAGGCAAGGAGAGACACCTCAGAAGAAACCAATCCTCCTGATCCTTGATCTTGGACTTTTAGCTTCCAGAATTGTGAGAAAATAAATTTCTGTTATTTCAGCCACCCAGTCTGTGATATTTCATTATGACAGCCCTAGGAAGCTAATATACTTGGGTTTTATGTGACTTGTTTTATTCAGGCCAAAGAGAAATTGAAGAATAATTTTTACTGGGCTCTTACTTGGGCCTGAAATCTGGCAGAAAAATCTCATCAATGTGGGAGGTTAGTCATTGACTACTTGAGGGCTGTTTCTCTTCAAACCTTTGGGGACAGCGACATCTAGTGGTCCTTTCTTTTATATACCCCTTTCCGTGGTTCTCTGGCTGGCTGCACATAGGAATCACCTGAGGAGATTTTAAAAAATCCCGATATCCAGGTGGCACCACGAATTATACCAGAATCTCTGGGAGTGGGACCCAGGCAGCAGTATTTTTTAAAGCTTCCCACATTAATCCAAAGTGCATCCAAGGTTGAGAACCAGAGCTTTCAGCGGGTTCCCCTGCTAAGTGGTGAGAACACAGTTCAATGAAAATAATTTTGGGTAGTAAAAATATGAGCTCATATCATGATGTAATTTCTCACAATATGAAAATGTTTGTTAATTTATGTACTTATATATTGTTCCTCTGCCTCCAAAGAAGGTAAACTATACAAGGGGTGGGGGGCACCATGGTCTGGTTCACCGTTGGGTCCCATGAGTCTGCAACAGTGCTAGGCAGAGTCTGGACTCATAATAGCTCTTGTGAAATGAATGAACAAAAATATAGCCTGATCTCTGGCTGTGTCGATTGTAAATATGATGCTCATGTGATGGAAAACATCAGTCTCACTTCAGAGTTTAGAACATGTTATATTGGGTTCAGTTCAAAGTGACTCAATGGAATATTATAGGAAGACATCTCTTGGTCTGTCATATAACACATAGATTGATTTCTTGGAGTCTTTTCCACCTCTGATACTAGGAAAGGATTTTCTGAGGTTCAATTTCGTGGCAAGTTCTCAATGTCTACTAAGTGTTTTAGTTAAAAAGAACTGTTAAAACTATTATCTTTTCCTCTGTGCCCCCCTCCCATTGCCTTTAGGCTTAGAAGGTTCTCTATTATTTCAAAATCAGTTAAATGTTTATTTAAAAGTTTTCTAGTTTTTAAATTGTTTCTTTTTTATTGGCTTAACATATCTGAAATTAATTTTTTGCATATGATTCATAGTGAATATATAAAGATTTTCTTAAATCCAAGAGCTAATCTTGCCCACATCATTTGTGAATACACCATCCCTTTTCCTGATTTGTGATGCTTCCGTTATCCTGAATTAGTCCTTTTATGTACTAATGTGAAAGATGTTAGATTGAGGCTTTTCCTGGTAAAGTGAGTGGGAGATAAATCTGCATTGTCTTTAAAGGAGGTCCTTGGGAACCTGCTTCTTGACCATTGGATGTCCTTAAAAAACAGAAAGGAGAGAAAGAAAAGAACAAGACTGTGTGAAGAGATTTCTTTGGAGAGAACTGTTACTGTGTTCTGGGCCCCCAGCCTCCCTCTTTGGGGAGAGGTGGAGGTGCTTCCTTCTAACCCCCAGCTTGAGACACTGGAAGAACTTTGAAAAGTGCTTCCCATGGAGGAGACACAGAGGATCAGTGCCAACTCAAGGTAGAGTGTGGACACCTACCTGGAAACCTAAGGGGCCAGGGGAGGCTATTTGTCCCCATACCCCAAGGTTGTATAGAGCACAGGATGTGTGAGTGTGTCTCAAGGACTAGATAGGGGGCTGGCTGGAAAGGAAAGAAGAGGTGGGCGTGTTGTGGTTTAAAACACATTCACAAATTGTTTACTAATTCTCCCTCTGCGAGATGATGCTTAATTCCCCTCTGCTTGAGTGTGGGCTGGACTTAGTGACTTGCTTCTAGTGAGTATAGAATATGGTGGAAGTAAAAGTGTGAGACCTCCAAGACTAGGTTATAAAAGGAGTTGTGGCTTCCTCCTTGCTCTCTCTCTAGGGTCACTGGCTGTGGGGGAAGCCAGCTGCCATATTGTGAAGACGCTCAATCAGCCCTGTGGTTGGGCTGTCAGATAAAATACAGGATGCCCAGTTACATTTGAATTTCAGAGAAAAAATGAATACTTTTTTAGTTTAAGTATTTCCCTAATATTACAATGACTGCATACTTGAATCGGAGTTGAGACTTTATTTGGGATTTATAGTGACTTAGGATTGTCTTTGATCTATGAGTGGGCAAAAATACTGGTGGCATTTTCCTCTGAGAAAGGGGGTGATACCTTTCTAAGTAAAACTTGAAGGGATGGTGGGAGACAACGATGTTGTTTTTATTGCTGGAATCCAGGCATCTTGTTTGTTCAATATACTGATTGCGTTATGACTGATTTGAGGGTTTTCTTGATTGTTAGGGCTCCCTCTTAAAATGCTCCCTATTAAAATGCTGTGTCTTAATTAGGGCCTTTTTGTTGGTTGCAAATATAGAGCCCTTCTCAAACCAGCTTAAACAGAAAAGAGAATTTACTGTAAGGATACATAAGGTGGCTCTGCTAGTAGGCATTCAATATTTTGGTGTTCTCTCACACATTCAGTACCCTGGGATGTGGTAGGTCTTGGTACATACTTGATATATAAATAAATCAATGAGCAAATGAAAGACCCCACTCAGATATTTGAGCCAGCCAGAGGCGGTGTCTCTTTCTCCCAGGCAGGAGTTGTATCAATACAGGTTTATTTTCACAACTCCATTCCTTTTCACCACTCGCCAGTAAAATGCTGCAGCAAAATCACCCATTATATATACAGTGGAATATTATTCAGCCTTAAAAAGAAGGAAATTCTGTCACATGCTACAATATAGATTATTGAGGACATTATTTTAAATGAAGTAAGTCATTTACAAAAAGACAAATACTGTATGATTCCACTTATGCGAGGTTATCTAAAGTAGTCAGACTCTTAGAAACAGAAGGTGGAATGATGGTTACTAAGGGCTGTGGGAGGGGGAAAGAGGGAGATGCTGTTCAATGTGTATAGAGTTTCAGTTTTGCAAGGTGAAATGTTCCAGAGATGCGTTGCACAACAATGTGCATATATAGTGAACACTAATGCACTGCACACTTAAAAATGGCTAAGATGGTACATTTTATGTTCTGTATTTTTAACACAATAAAGAAAAAGGTAATTAGTGGGAATTAAAAATTGTCCATGTGGGTTACACCTTCAGAGACTTAACTGGATTTAGGAGGCAGGGCTCAGGTGGCTTCTCTCTTTCATTGTTTAGTGCTGATTTATGAGACTCTTACCTACTTGTCTCAGAAGATAACCTTGTTATCAAATTCTGAGACTCCCCATCGGGTCCCCCATGCTGTCTGAACCTCCAACCCAGCATGGCACTTGGCCAGCCCTGTCCTGCTTCTCCCAGGCTGACATGGAAGGAAGGGTAAATGCCCGGAGCCCGGACCACAGCCTGGGATCCAGGGCTTTGGTCCTTAGGCAGCGGGCAGACCCTGAAACAGCAGGAACCAAGGTTCCACTTAGTGATGTAAACGGTCGCGTGGGTTTTCTGCATTCTTCTGCAGAGCCTCCTGCTTTTTAATTATGAGACTCCTGAGTTGTGTTCCTGTCCCTTTCTACAGAGCTGTGTCACTCAGTGCCTTCTGTCAATGCCCACCTGAGCCACAGGCAAATGGCTCTCTCCAGCTCTGCAAGGGGCCTTCACACCTAGTTTCTCACCCCTCCTGCCTTCTCTGGCTCCCCTCTGAGTCTGCCTCTTCCCTGGGCCTGCCAGCCAGTTAGCACGTTTGCAGGACAGAAGGCAAGGTCTTAGGAGCCATGCTGGAGAACAAAGGAGGCTGATGCCCTCCCTGCCCTGTCTCCCTTCTCCTCTCTCTGCAGGATTCTTCCCTTTTCTGACAAACCCATCTCAGAGCTGGCTGTGCAGTATCCAGGAAGAGTAACCATGCCCCCTTTCTCCTGCTCTCTGCTCCCCGCTTCCTGGGAGGACCCTGTGTTAGGTATGTTTTTTTTTTTCAGGCAATGTTTAATGTCACGTCCCCACACTTTCCTCCTGACTCTAATTTCATATTACTTTTATAACCAAGGGAAATTAGCCTTGAAGATGTGACTATAAGCTTGGGGGGGAAAAAAAGAACTTAAAAAATCATGAGAGTAGGAAGTGTTCATTGTAAGAATAGTTAGGAAATAGAGATAAGGGAGAGGGAGAAAAATAAACACCAACCATAAAAATGTGCCACCCAGAGATACTCCGAGGTCAGCCTGGTGTGCCAAGAACAAGAGCCTGAGAGGAAGCAGCAGCCAGGGTCTGGGGACCGAAGCAGGATAGGGACAGACAAGAGAAGGAGGTGCATTGGCTCTGGCCACTGCTCACGACACCTGGGAGCTTGAGCCACTGCGACTGCTTGAGAGGCCTGGGGTGTAGGAAGTCCATACTGGGACGTTTGTCTGGGAGAAGGGAGGGGAGGCACTTATCCACTGGCTTTTGTCTCCCACTGTTGGGACATTTGCTCTATGGGCAAAGCACCTTGCCTGTACTTCTGGGTCATGCATGCATGAACACTGAGTGAGAGCGTCAGTGCAAAAACAGAGAAGGAGGACCTGTATGGGCCTGAGTTTGGTGCTGTAGGGACTGGTCTGAGTGGACTAAGAGACAGGTGAGGCCAAGAAAATCTGAAGTGGCACACAAGAGGCATCTGGTATATCTACCATTTCCTTTAGGTATCCAGCAGTTACTCTGAGCCAGGTGCAGTGCAAAGTGTTCTACACAGATTATCTAATTTCACCCTCCTGTAACCCTAGGAGGAAGCCCTGTTATTATCCTGACTTTAGAGGTTAGAAAGCTGAGGTTCAGAAAGGCTAAGTTTGCTCAGATGGCCAGTTAAAAAGTGGCAGATCTAGGATCCAAGCCCAAGCTGTCTAAATCTGGTCCCACTCATTTCCCGCCTTTCTAGTCAGTGCATGCTGGTCACTTGGGCTTGCCTAGCATCTCATCTGGCTTCAGGTGGGTTGGATTGAGTGATTCTCTGTCTGTCTCTCTGTTTAGCCTTCTGTGGTGTCCACTGCATTTCAAGTCAGCCAACAACCCCCAGAGCCATGGGCTTTCCCGCGCATGTCCGGGGACAGAGATAGAAGGGTTTCCACCTGGCATTCCAAGTTGTCCCCTGATTGGCCCAGCCCAGGTGGCCTGCTTACTCATGAACTGTGATGAGGGAAATGGGGTGAGTCAAGGTTGGAGTGGGATCCACTTTCCCTAAATAATGAGCAGAGAAGCAACGGATCCTTGATAATCTGGGCTTGGTTAGGAAGGGGAAGTGGGGGATGGATGCTGGGTAGGCACCCTTTGACCGTTTGGACATTCTTTCCTCAGACTTTCAGTTTTGAGCAGACCATGCATGAGTGGAAGGAACAGTTGGAAGGGTCATTGAAGAGGTGGTGTGCTGGCCCAAACTCCCTCCTGGGACTCCCTTGTTGAACGTCCTACCTTCTGACCTCCCCTAAGCCTGGTTCTCGGGTCTTCTGTCTAATCTAGAAACAATCCTCTCCTCCCTCCCTGATACTTATTCTTTTATAAAGTCCTCTGACTCAGTTCATCAGATAAGGTTTTACTGCTTTTCACCCAGAGCCCTGACTGAGTGATGTCAGGGCTCTGAGGACACCTAATAAATTCCACCCTATCTCCCCACCTGGGTCCAGAACAATCAGAAATATGGCCAAGAGTATAAACAGAGGCCAGGATGTCTTATTTATTGCAGATAAATGAAAAGTTGGAGATGTAATTTAGTGTGAGAGCCACATGGGGCTACAAACTGAACCCCAGAATTGGACAGATGTAGCCAACCAGGCACAGATGGCAGTGGACTGGGTGAGACTCCCGGCTCAGCAGGCAGTGGAGACTGTGTGCTCACTGCAGCCAGATCACTCCCAGGAGTAAGAAGGGAGAGCAAGCCAAGTAGACCTCTGTTACTCTTCTCAGACTTACCAACCATATAAATCTTTCCTCTTCCCTGGAGATGGAATGAGTTAAAGGGAATGGAGAGAAACCAGGAGATTAGTGGAGAAGAGGTATTCTCTCCTAACAGAGATGTAGCATATCCTGGTTATTTCTACCCATCCATCCATCCATCCATCCACCTGTTTACCCATCCACTCATCCATTCATCCATCTACCCATCTACCCGTCCACCCATCCACTCATCCATCCATCCACCTACCCATCCATCCATCCATCCATCCATCCATCCATCCATCCACCCACCCAGTCCTTCATTCATACACCATCCTTCCATCCATCCATCCACCCCACCCCCATTCATCCATTTATCCACTCACTTCCTCATTCATCTACCCCCCCATCCACCCAACTCCCATCCACTCACTTTCCACTTCCCCATTCATCTACCCCCCCATCCACCCAACTCCCATCCACTCACTTTCCATCCATCCATCCATCCACCCACTCCCTCATCCATCCACTCACCTGTTCATCTATCCACCCCCACCCACCCTCCTCCACCCATCCTCCATCCATCCATCCATTTACCCATCCATTCCTCCATTCATCTATCCATCCATCCACCCATCCCCTCATTTATCTATCTATCTCACAAAAATGGACTCATACTGTTTATCCTTTTTGTACTTCCTTTCCTCCTCTAACAATATGTCATGAATATTACTCTATATCAATAGAGTAATTGTCAACATTTCTTTAAGTTGCTACCTGATATTCCATTGTTTGATTTATCATAATTTATTAAATAATTTCCAATTTTGAATATTTAGGCACTTTCCAGATTTTCAGCATTAAAAATTATGTCCATGTCTTTGATTACATCCCTGATGATTTCCTTAGAATATATTATTAATTATTATATAATTATGAGATTATTAATTTTCAAAGTGATTATTGAGTCAAAAGAAATGCATATTTTAAGGGTTTTAATGTACTTCCTGAATTTCTTTGCAGAAACATTGTGTTAAATTATATTTTTACCAGTAACGTGAGAAAATCTCTGCCCATTTAAAAAAATCTTATCTGATGGGAAAAACTTATTGCTTTAATTTGCACTTCTTGATTAATAAAGTTGACTATTATTTATGTATTCATATATTTATTCATTTTCCTGCTTTTGTCTCGTTTACTTGTATGGTGCTGTTTCTTTAAAAAAGAATTTTTTTTTGGCTGCATTGGGTCTTCGTTGCTGCACGCAGGCTTACTCTAGTTGTGACGAATGGGTGCTACTCTTTGTTGCAGTGTGCAGGCTCTAGGGCTCTCATTGCGTTGGCTTCTCTTGTGGAACACAGGCTCTAGGCTCATGGGCTTCAGTAGTTGCAGCATGTAGGCTCAGTAGTTTTGGCACGTGGGCTCTAGAGCGTAGGCTCAGTAGTTGTGGCACACGGGCTTAGTTGCTCTGCGGCATGTGGGATCTTCCTGGACCAGGGCTCGAACCCATGTCCCCTGCATCGGCAGGCGGATTCCTTAACCACTGTGCCACCAGGGAAGTCCCTCTTTTTCTTACTGAGTAAACAGGTCTATGCATGTTAAGGACATTAACCTATTGCTTGTCAAATATGTTGCAAGTATATACAAGTATACACTTGTGGTGTATATTTGAATTTTATTTAATATCTTTGACCTTAAAATGAACTTGCATATGGCCTAGAAGTTTTCTCCTTTATAATTCTCATCTTTGATATTGTGTCTGTGGGGTCTATAGTTTTAAAATTAATTAATTAATTTTTTTATTAAAATTTTTTTTATTAATTTTTATTTTTTTGGCCAAGCCACACAGCTTGTGGGACTTTAGTTCCCTGACCAGGGATTGAACCCAGGCCCTCGGCAGTGAGAGTGCGGAGTCCTAGAGTCCTAGCCACTGGACCGAAGGGGAATTCCCTATAGTTTTTTTAAAAGAGGATATCAAATCTCTATGAAGCTCTAAATATGGGGCAATATGCTTTGTCTGAATACCTTGTATCTTTGCCCATCAGATAATTTCTCTTCCAGAGCTTTCATAAACATTTTTGTTTTCCTTTAGGAAAGCATCCTTGAAATCTACATGTTAGCACTGTCAGTTAGCACTGACTATATAAACACTGTTTGCACAATTCTCCCTCTCAGTTCTCTGTATTCCTGATTTAAAACTGATCATCACCCGAGGATGTAATAAGGAGTTTAAACATTAATTTTCCAGTAAGGTATTAAGTCAAGCACCCTACACTCAGGCAGTTTATAAATTCATTCGTTTAACTGCATAAAGCAACAGATTCTCTGACCCCTGCTCAGGGGGAGAATTATGGGTTCAGATCCCAAGCTAGAAATTGCTGGGGCTATCATGAAGCTATTTTCTCCTTTTGCTAACAATTATCAGCACTTCCCACACAGAGATCAGTGGGAACCAGGCACTGGAAAGAGGACAGTGGACACTTCGCTGAGGCTAATATTTTCTCACAACTATTTCGATTAACTCCAGTGATCCTGTAAATTAGTTACTATATTGTCATTGAGGCCTTCAAACTGGATCCTATGAAATATCCTTGGGATTTTTTCACTGTCCTTTAGTTTCTATTATGTCTACAGCTTTCAAAGATGGTTATTGTAAAAGGATATCCTGTGGGGATGTCTCTGCCCTCCTCATTAAGTTCCAGAGACGCCACCAGACATGTCTTGGTGTACCTGGAGTCCCCACGTTCCCCAAAGGCAGGGGTGTGGTTTCAAAAGAGGCCAGGGCTGCATTTTTTTCTTTTCTTTCAGGGGTTTTCAAATAGCCATCTCAGAAAGATCCCGTGGGTAAGTCTACTTTTGTATAAGCCTTCCTTGCAAGCTTCCTTTGAGGAAGTTCACATTTACTTTTATACTTACTTTTAAGGAAGTTGTTCTATTTCCACGTCTTGATATAATGCACTTTACATCTTACATATCAGAGCCCTCTGTGGCATTTCCAGGCTTGACTGGAAATCTGGACTTTTTCTCTTAATTGCTTAATAAACAGCATAGCTCCACTGATAAGTGCATCAGAGCCACAGAACTGAGGACTGGACAGGGATCTTCAGGGTTGTCTTGGGCAGCTCTGCGGGGAGGGGATGGAGTGGACACCTGTAAGGACCATGAGGTTCCAAGTCCAGGTAGAGGCTATAGTAAGACCTGGGGCTTGGGGAGGTGGTGATATGTACAGTCTGCAATGGTGTGTGTGTGTGTGTGTGTGTGTGTGTGTGTGTGGGGCTTGGGGAGGTGGTGATATGTACAGTCTGCAATGGTGTGTGTGTGTGTGTGTGTGTGTGTGTGTGTGTGTGTGTGTGTGTGTTGGGTGAGTGTTACAGTGGTGGGTGTTTAGAGTATTCTGTGTATTAGGTTCCTATTGCTGCTGTAGCAAATGACCTCAAACTTAGTGGCTTAGCACAACACAAATTTCTTCTCTTACGGTTATGGAAGTCAGAAGTCCTAAAATCAAGCTTTTGACAGTTCTGGAGATCAGAAGTTTAAAATCAAGGTGTCAGCTGGGCTGTGTTCCTTCTGGAGGATCTAGGGAAGAAGCTGTTTCCTAGCCTTTTCATGCTTCTAGAAGCTTGAAATGAATTGGCATGAATTCAAGCATGAATTGGCTTGTAGCCATCCTCCATCTTCAAAGCTGGCAGAATAGCATCTGCAAATCTCTCTGGTTCTCTGACCTCTGCTTCTGTCATCACATCTTCTCTGACTCTGATACTCCTGCTTTCCTCTTGTAAAGATCTTTGTGACTACACTGAGCCCACCCAGATAATCCGGACCCTTAACTATCACACCTGCAAAGTCTCTTGCTATGTAAGGTTACATAAGCATAGGTTCTAACACAATTACAGGGATTAGGATGTGGTCATCTTTGGGGACCATTATGCTGTCTTCCACATTCAATGTGACAGATTTTCTCCACCTTTTGCTGTATTGTAAAGATCCTTGGAGAAATGAGGATGATGATGATGGTGATGATTTATAACACCTTCCATGAGATGGTGATATACCATTTACAAAACACTTACGACTTACTTCAATTCCACTGAATTTCAATTAAAGTGTAGTTGGAAGAGCACTAGGACTTTGAATCAAGAGCTCTGATTTCGTCACTTGACATCCGTATGACCTTTAGACAATTTATTTAAGTTGTCTCAGTATTGAGGCTCAGTATTCCCATCTGTAAATTGGGGAAATGTGATCAGTGGGAAAAATTAGATAGATTCTGGGCAAATTGAGAATCTTGGAGTGTCTTGTGGGAGAATTTCATTTGGGACCATGTTTTCCAACTCTTCACAGTCTAGGATGAATTTACAAACTTGTCCAGAAAGTTTTTGTTCTGTTTCTCACTCTCTATTTGTATTAGTTCCGACTGTCTGAAAAGCAGACACCAAGATGGGATTAGACATTCATGAGATTTATTGAAGAAAATGCTTGGGGGGTGAAATGGGGAGGGGGTGGAGGAGGTTGGGAGAGCCATCAGGCACAGTGCAGATCTGACCCCTGAGGAGCAAAGAGCCAGGTGGTGGGAGCTAGGTGTTGCTGGAGGAGGAGAGTAGTTCGGGGTGAGATGGGTTGGAATCTTATTGTTGAGGGCCTTGAACTGGAGCATCAGATGGTTATTGGCAGAGCAGTAACTCAGTCCCAGCTGTCGTTTTTTTTGTTTTGTTTTGTTTTTTTTTTCTTTTGCGGTACGCGGGCCTCTCACTGTTGTGGCCTCTCCCGTTGCGGAGCACAGGCTCCGGACGCGCAGGCTCAGCGGCCATGGCTCACGGGCCCAGCCGCTCCGCGGCATGTGGGATCTCCCCGGACCGGGGCACGAACCCGTGTCCCCTGCATCGGCAGGCGGACTCTCAACCACTGCGCCACCAGGGAAGCCCCTGGGCTGACTGATTTTGAGAACCACTACTCTAGTATTCTCTTTTTTTTTTTTTTTTTCCGGTACGCGGGCCTCTCACTGTTGTGGCCTCTCCCGTTGCGGAGCACAGGCTCCGGACGCGCAGGCTCAGCGGCCATGGCTCACCGGCCCAGCCGCTCCGCGGCATGTGGGATCTCCCCGGACCGGGGCACGAACCCGTGTCCCCTGCATCGGCAGGCAGACTCTCAACCACTGTGCCACCAGGGAAGCCCCCAGCTGTCTTTTAGAAGATTGTCTGTCCTAGGAGAGAGGACACAGCCAGGACACCATCTAGGGCCTGCTCTAACCTACCTTGAGTGGGTAGTGTTCAGGGTCTGGACCAGGCTAGTGGCAATGAGAATGGAAAGGAAAGAATAGCCATGTGTAATTATTCATCCCAAAGAAATAAATTTCTTTACTCCTCCCTGCCAAATATCAATAGAACCATCTGAGTGTGTTAAATCAGTTTTGACTGTTGAACGACCAGGAGATGTTTAACATGCGGTTAAATGACTATTGTGAGGAATGGTGTTTCTTTTGCAAATATTGACCCCATCCCAATGGCAGCTGATCTGCACCAACTCCAGTCAGCACCCCGTTCCTCTCCTTCCTCTCCTCTCTTCCTGTCCCCTCCCTTCCTTTCCCCTCCCCTCTCCTATTTCTTTCCCATGAGACCTAAGAACTCAATGTAATTTATGTTAGGAACAGGAATGGTCTGGGCATTCTCCCATTCTTGGATAGCAGATGACTCATCAACGGTGAGTTATGTTGACTTGCATCTTTTTGAATTTATCACACCATCTGAAGTTCCTGATGATTTATTAAAACAAAAAGCCGGGAGGAGTGAAGGAAATGTAGGTTTAAAAGTTGATCACTCTTGCTGCTGATTTGACTTGAGGATGTTTGACCTTGGATATACTTGATTGTGAGAAGTGTCCTTAGGCAAAACTGATGGCCTGATGGTGACTTACAATAAACAGCATGGGGGTCTTGACGGGTGGATAAAATGTAGCAGCAGAGTGCGCCTGGGAGTCCAGGCAGATGTCTATTGTAGATCCAGGTAGATGTCTATTTGCATGCTCCAGAACCTCTAGTTGCTGGGCTGAGTTTCAAAGTAGGATCCTCGTCATTGGGCTGGAAAAATCTGGGTGAGGCCTCATTCTAGGGAGAATTCACATCACTAAGAGAGGGTGCAGGAGTGAACGAAATAATAGGCCAGGAGCTGAGGTTCAAGGTCAGAGCTACAAGAGGAGTGCTGGTGAGGGTCCCCCACGTTGGACTCTTGAGTTTCTTGTGTCTGAGTTTAGGCTTTGACTGGGATACTGAGACAGGACTAGCCCTGCAGGTGGGGGATCAAGGACTCCAGGGGGGAGGAAAAAGATGGGAGCTAGTTAGGAGCAGGGTCACCCAGATTGGGGATTCTCACAACATGGCAGGAAACAGAGATGTTAATCTCAGACTGAAGCAAGAATCAGAACCACCTGGAAGGCTTGTTAAACCACAGATCACAGGGCCCACCCCCAGAGTTTTTGATTCAATAGGCCTGGCCTGGGGTCCAAGGATTTGCATTTCTCACATGATCCCAGGTGATGCTGTGTCCTGGGCCCACACTTAGAGTACACTATTTCTCCCTATTTACTGTACATTTCAATCACCTGGGGAGTTTTTAAAACTATGGATGCCTGTGTCCTACCTTCAGAGATTCTGATTTAATTGGTCTGTCATCTCTGGACTTTAAAACCACTGCTTTAGACTCTGATAGACTCTGACCACATGGTTTTTTTAATCAAAATTTTCTCTAAAATTTACTTATGGTAAAATTCATTCTTTTTGATATTCAGTTCAATGAGTTGTGACAAATGTGTAGTCATATAACCACCATCGCAATCAAGCTATGGTCCTATCCCTCCTCAGATTCCTTCATGCTGTCCCTTTGAAGTCAACTCCTATCTCACCCTTAACCCCTGGCAATCGATGATCTCTTCTTCGGCTCTGCAATTTTGCCTTTTCCAGGATGTCTAAATCTAAATGGAATCATATAGTAAGTTGCCTTTTGAGTCTGGCTTCTTTCACATAGCATGGTGCATTTGAGATTCATTAATAGTTTGTTCCTTTTTATTGCTGAGTAGTAGTCTACTGTATGGATATACCACAGTTTGTTTGAATATACAAGCTAAAGGATATTAGGGTTGTTTATAGTTTTTGGTAATTATGAATAAAGCTTCTATAAACTTTCATGTACAGATTTTTGTTTGACCATAAGTGTTCATTTCTCTAGAAATGGGATTTCTGAGTATGTATATGTTTAATTATAAGTAACTGCCAAACTGTTTTCCAAAATGGCTGTACCATTTATGCATTCCTGCCAGAAATGTATGAAGGTTCCATGGCTCCAAATCCTTGCTAGTACTTGGTATTGCCAGATTATGGGGGAGGGGAACATTCTAATAGGTGTATAGTATCTTATTGTGGTTTTAATTTGCATGTCCCTAATGAATGATGATGTTGAGCATACTTTCATCTGCTTAGGTGCTATCCAAGTATCTTTGATCTATTTCTTCCTTTAATCCTATCAGTTTTTGGTACATGTATTTTGATGCTCTGTTGTTAGGTACATAAACATTTACAATTTATATGTCTTCTTAGAAAACTGACCCTCTTATCATTATGTCATGTCTTCTCTTTGTCTTTGGTAAATGTCCTTGTTCTGAAGTCTACTTTTTCTGATATTAATATAGCCATTCCAGCTTTTAAAAAATTAAAATTTGTATGGTATATATTGACCCATCACTTTAACTTTAACACATCTATATAATTACATTTAAATAAGTTTTTGTTATATAGAATATTTTGGGGTCTTAAAAAAAAAACCCAGTCTGACAATCTTTATCTTTTTTTTTTTAACATTTTATTGGAGTATAATTGCTTTACAATGGTATGTTAGTTTCTGCTGTATAACAAAGTGAATCAGCTATACATGTACATGCATCCCCATATCTCTTCCCTCTTGCGTCTCCCTTCCACCCTCCTTATCCCACCCCACTAGTTGGACACAAAGCACTGAGCTGATCTCCCTGTGCTACGCGGCTGCTTCCCACTAGCTATCTATTTTACATTTGGTAGTGTATATATGTCCTTGCCACGCTCTCACTTTGTCCCAGCTTACCCTTCCCCCTCCCCATGTCCTCAAGTCCATTCTCTATGTCTGCATCTTTATTCCTGTCCTGCCCCTAGGTTCTTCAGAACCATTTTTTTTTTTTAGATTCCATATATATGTGTTAGCATACGGTATTCTTTTTTTAATCATTTAATATTTATTTATTTTTTAAATTTTTGGCTGTATTGAGTCTTTGTTGCTGTGTGTGGGCTTTCTCTAGTAGTGAGTGGGGGCTACTCTACGTTGTGGTATGTGGGCTTCTCATTGTCATGGCTTCTCTTATTGCAGAGCATGGGCTCTAGGTGTGCGGGCTTCAGTAGTTGTGGCATGCGGGCTCTAGAGCACAGATTCAGTAGTTGTGGCTCATGCACTTAGTTTCTCCACGGCATGTGGGATCATCCCGGGCCAGGGATTGAACCCATGTCCCCTGAATTGGCATGTGGATTCTTAACCACTGTGCCACCAGGGAAACCCCTAGCATATGGTATTTTTTTTTCTCTTTCTGACTTACTTCACTCTCTATGACAGTCTTTAGGTCCATCCACCTCACTACAAATAACTCAATTTTGTTTCTTTTTATGGCTGAGTAATATTCCATTGTATATATGTGTCACATCTTCTTTATCCATTCATCTGTTGATGGACACTTAGGTTGCTTCCATGTCCTGGCTATTGTAAATAGAGCTGCAATGAACATTGTAGTACATGACTCTTTTTGAATTATGGTTTTCTCAGGGTATATGCCCAGTAGTGGGATTGCTGGGTCATATGGTAGTTCTATTTTTAGTTTTTTAAGGAACCTCCATACTGTTCACCATAGTGGCTGTATCAATTTACATTCCCACCAACAGTGCAAGAGCATTCCCTTTTCCCCACACTCTCTCCAGCATTTATTGTTCGTAGACTTTCTGATGATGGCCATTCTGACCGGTGTGAGGTGATACCTCACTGTAGTTTTGATTTGCATTTCTCTAATGATTAATGATGTTTAGCATTCTTTCATGTGTTTATTGGCAATCTGTATATCTTCTTTGGAGAAATGTCTATTTAGGTT
>NC_041225.1:80405326-80406658 GCF_002837175.3 Physeter macrocephalus
TCTTGTTTATGGTTTCCTTTGCTGTGCAAAAGCTTTTAAGTTTCATTAGGTCCCATTTATTTATTTTCGTTTTTATTTCCATTTCTCTAGGAGGTGGGTCAAAAAGGATTTTGCTGTGATTTATGTCATACATAGAGTGTTCTGCCTATGTTTTCTTCTAAGAGTTTTATAGTGTCTGGCCTTACATTTATGTCTTTAATCCATTTTGAGTTTATTTTTATGTATGGTGTTAGGGAGTATTCTGATTTCATTCTTTTACCTGTAGCTGTCCAGTTTTCACAGCACCACTTATTGTAGAGGCTGTCTTTTCTCCATTGTATATTCTTGCCTCCTTTATCAAAGATAAGGTGACCATATGTGTGTGGGTTTATCTCTGGGCTTTCTATCCTGTTCCATTGACCTATATTTCTGTTTTTGTGCCAGTACCATACTGTCTTGATTACTGTAGCCTTGTAGTATCTGTGCATTAATTTTGTATCCTGCTACTTTACCAAATTCATTGATTAGCTCTAGTAGTTTTCTGGTAGCGTCTTTAGAATTCTCTATGTATAGTATCATGTCATCTGCAAATAGTGACAGTTTTACTTCTTTTCTGATTTGGATTCCTTTTATTTCTTTTTCTTCTCTAATCGCTGTGGCTAAAACTTCCAAAACTGTGTTGAATAAGGGTGGTGAGAATGGGCAACCTTGTCTTGTTCCTGATCTTAGTGGAAATAGTTTGTTTTTCATCGTTGAGAACAATGTTGGCTGTGAGTTTGTCATATATGGCCTTTATTATGTTGAGGTAAGATCCCTCTATGCCTACTTTCTGGAGGTTTTTTTTTTTTTTATCATAAATGGGTGTTGAATTTTGTTGAAATCTTTTTCTACATCTATTGAGATGATCATATGGTTTTTCTCCTTCAATTTGTTAATATGGTTTGTCACATTGATTATTAGCATATACTGAAGAATCCTTGCATTCCTGGGATAAACCCCACTTGACCATGGTGTATGATTCTGTTAATGTGCTGTTGGATTCTGTTTGCTAGTATTTTGTTGAGGAGTTTTGCATCTATGTTCATCAGTGATATTGGCGTGTAGTTTTCTTTTTTTGTGGCATCTTTGTTTGGTTTTGATATCATGGTGATGGTGGCCTCGTAGAATGAGTTTGGGCGTGTTCCTCCCTCTGCTATATTTTGGAAGAGTTTGAGAAGGGTAGGTGTCAGCTCTTCTCTAAATGTTTGATAGAGTTCTCTTGTGAAGCCATCTGGTCCTGGGCTTTTGTTTGTAGGAAGATTTTTAATCACAATTTCAATTTCAGTGCTTGTGATTTGTCTGTTTATATTTTCT
>NC_041225.1:80407022-80433979 GCF_002837175.3 Physeter macrocephalus
TCAAAGAACCAGCTTTTAGTTTTATTGATCTTGCTATTGTTTCCTTCATTTCTTTTTCATTTATTTCTGATCTGAACTTTATGATTTCTTTCCTTGTATTAACTTTGGGGTTTTTTTGTTCTTCTTTCTCTAATTACTTTAGGTGTAAGGTTAGGTTGTTTATTTGAGATTTTTTTTGTTTCTTGAGATAAAATTGTATTGCTATAAACTTCCCTCTTAGGACTGCTTTGGCTTCATCCCACAGATTTTGTGTCATCTTGTTTTCATTGTCATTTGTTTCTAGGTATTTTTAACTTTCCTGTTTGATTTCTTCAGTGATCTCTTGCTTATTTAATAGTGTATTGTTTAGCCTCCCTTTGTTTGTATTTTTTACAGATTTTTTCCTGTAATTGATATCTAGTTTCATAGTGTTGTTAATTTTCTTAAATTTACCAAGGCTTGATTCGTGACCTAAGATATGATCTATCCTGGAAAATGTTCCATGAGCACTTGAGAAGAAAGTGTAATCTGCTGTTTTTGAATGGAATGTCCTGTAAATACCAGTTAAGTCCGTCTTGTTTAATGTATCATTTAAAGCTTGTGTTTCCTTATTTATTTTCATTTTGGATGATCTGTCCATTGGTGAAAGTGGGATGTTAAAGTCCCCTACTATTACTGTGTTATTGTCGATTTTCCCTTTTATGGCTGTTAGCATTTTCCTTATGTATTGAGGTGCATAAATATTTACAATTTTTATATCTTCTTCTTGGATTGATCCCTTGATCATTATGGAATGTCCTTCTTCGTCTCTTGTAATAGTCTTTATTTTAAAGTCTATTTTGTCTGGTATGAGAATTGCTTCTCCAGCTTTCTTTTGATTTCCATTTGCATGGAATATCTTTTTGCATCCCCTCACTTTCAGTCTGTATGTAGCCCTAGGTCTGAAGTTGGTCTGTTGTAGACAGCATATGTATGGGTCTTGTGTTTGTATCCGTTCAGCCAGTCTATGTCTTTTGGTTGGAGCATTTAATCCATTTACATTTAAGGTAGTTATCAGTATGTATGTTCCTGTTACCATTTTCTTAATTGTTTTGGTTTTGTTATTGTAAGTCTTTTCCTTCTCTTGTGTGTCCTGCCTAGAGAAGTTACTTTAGCATTTGTTGGAAAGCTGGTTTGGTGGTGCTGAATTCTCTTAGCTTTTGCTTGTCTGTAATGGTTTTAATTTCTCCATCAAATCTGATTGAGATCCTTGCTGGCTTAAGTAATCTTGGTTGTAGGTTTTTCCCTTTCATCACTCTAAATATGTCCTGCCATTCCCTTCTGGCTTGCAGAGTCTCTGCTGAAAGAATAGCTGTTAATCTTATGGGGATTCCCTTGTATGTTAATTGTTGCTTTTCCCTTGCTGCTTTTAATATTTTTTCTTTGTATTTAATTTTTGATTGATTGATTAATATGTGTCTTGGCATGTTTGTCCTGGGATTTATCCTGTATGGGACTCTCTGTGCTTCCTGGACTTGATTGACTATTTCCTTACCCATATTAGGGAAGTTTTCAACTATAATCTCTTCAAATATTTTCTCAGTCCTTTTGTATTTTTCTCTTCTTCTTCTGGGACCCCTATAATTCGAATGTTGGTGAGTTTAATGTTGTCCCAGAAGTCTCTCAGAGTGTCCTCAGTTCTTTTCATTTTTTTTTCTATTTTCTGCTCTGCGGTAGTTATTTCCACTATTTTATCTTCCAGCTTACTTATCCATTCTTCTGCCTCTGTTATTGTTATTCTGCTATTGATTCCTTCTAGAGAATTTTTAGTTTCATTTATTGTGTTGTTCATCATTGTTTGTTTGCTCTTTAGTTCTTCTAGGTCCTTGTTAAACGTTTCTTGTATTTTCTCCATTCTATTTCCAAGATTTTGGATCATCTTTACTATCATTACTGTGAATTCTTTTTCAGGTAGACTGCCTACTGCCTCTTCATTTGTTAGGTCTTGTGGGTTTTTACCTTGGTCCTTCATCTGCTGTGTATTTCTCTGACTTCTCATTTTGCTTAACTTACTGTTTTGGGGTGTCCGTTTCACAGGCTGCAGGTCTGTAGTTCCCATCATTTTTGGTGTCTGCTCCCAGTGGGTAAGGTTGGTTCAGTGGGTTGTGTAGGCTTCCTGGTGGAGGGGACTGGTGCCTGTGTTCTGGTGGATGAGGCCAGATCTTGTCTTTCTGGTGGGCAGGACCACATCTGGTGGTGTGTTTTGGGGTGTCTGGGACTTACCATTTTAGGCAGCCTCTCTGCTAATGGATGGGGCTGTGTTCCTGTCTTGCTAGTTGTTTGGCATAGGGTGTCCAGCACTGTAGCTTGCTGGTCATTGAGTGGAGCTGGGTCTTAGCATTGAGATAGAGATCTCTGGGAGATCTTTCATCGTTTGATATTACGTGGGGCCAGGAGGTCTCTGGTGGACCAATGTCCTGAACTTGGCTCTCCCACCTCAGAGGCTCAGGCCTAACACCCGGCCAGAGCACCAAGACCCTGTTAGCCACATGGCTCAGAAGAAAAGGGAGAAAAAGAAAGAAAGAAAGAAAAAATAAATAAATAAATGGAAAAAAATTATATAAAAATAATAAAAAAGAGAGAAGAAAGAAGAGAGCAACCAAACCAAAAAACAAATCCACCAATGGTAACAAGCTCTAAAAACTATACTAAAAACAAAACAAAACAACACAAAACAAAACAAGACAAAATGGACAGTTAGAACCCTAGGACAAATGGCAAAAGCAAAGCCTTTGGGAAGTCTGAGGTCTTCTGCCAGCATTCAGTAGGTGTTTTGTAGGAGTTTTTCTACATGTAGATGTAGTTTTGATGTATTTGTGGGGAAGAAGGTGATCTCCATGTCTTACTCCTCTGCCATCTTGAAGGCACCCTCCCATCTTTATCTTTTAATTGGCATGTTTAAACCATTTATGTTTTAAATGGTTGGTTTAAATTAATAATCTTCTTCTTTGTTTTTTGTTTGTCTCCTTCGTTTTTTGTTCCCTTTACCCTCTTGCCTTAATGTTATAGTTGTCATGTTTATTACATCTGCATACATTGAAAACTACCAGGCAGTGTTATAATTTTTGCAGTCAATAGTCATAAATATTTTAATGAATTTAAGAGGAAAAAATAGTGTGTTATATTTACTCTTATAAGTAAATATAAGCTTTTCTTTTATTTGTGTAGTTCCAGGATTCTTCCGATATCACTTCTCTTCAGCCTTTTTGTTCCTGATGACAGTTCTTTTCTTTTAAAACTTTAAAGATGTTGTCCACTGTTTTCTAGCCTCCCTTGTTTCTGGGGAGAAATCTGTAGCCATTTCTTTCCTAAATCTGTTGATTTTCCTCTGGCCGTTTTCAAGCTATTTTTCTTTGTTTTTATTTTTTTCAGCAGTTTGATTATGTTGCTGGTTATTTTTTTCCTTTGAGTTTATCAAATTAGGGGGTTCATCTTAGCTTCTTGGAATTTGTAAATTTGTTTCACCAAATTTGGAAACATTTTAGCCATTATTTATTAACAATTTTTTTCTGCATCAGTCTTTTTCTCCTTTCCTTCTGTCCAATACTTTCTCCACTGTAGTGAATGTCAGACATTTTGATGTTGTTAGGCAGGTTCCTGAGACTTTGTTCTTTTTCTTTTCCAATCTTGTTTCCTCTCTGTTCTCCAGACTAGATAATTTCTACTGTTGTATCTAAAAGTTCACTGCCTCTTTCCTATGTCTCATCTCCATTCTGCTATTAAACCCATCTAGTGAATTTTTTTACTTCGTATATTGTGTTTTTCAGATCTAAAATTTCTCCTTAGTTCTTTTAAATAAAAATATGTAGTTTCTCTGCTGAGAATGTCTATTTTTTTAAATAATAATTTTATTTTCTTTTGCTACACTGGGTCTCAGTTGCGGCACGTGGGATCTTCATTGTGGCATGCAGGATCTTTAGCTGTGGCATGTGGGCTCTTAGTTGTGGCATGAACATGTCTATTTTTTATTCATTTCCGTAACATTTATCTTTACAGTTTGGTTACAGAGCATAGTTATAGTAGCTACCTAAAAGTCATTATCTGATAATTCCAGCACCAGAGTCAAGTTGGGGCTGGCATTTACTGATTGCCTTTTCCCTTGAGAATTCATCAGATTTTCCTATTTTTATCATGTCAAGCAATTTTGGATTTTATCCTGGATATTTTGAATATTATGTTGCATGACTTTGAGCTCTCTGGAGGATGTTGATTACTTTTGTTTGTTTTAGTGGGCAATCAGCCCCGTTATGTTCAGACTGAGTGTTCTGGCCCACATTCTGTGGGTAGTGAATTCCCTATCAGTCCAATTTTCATTGGACTATGCTTTTTGGGTCTTCCCTGTACATGCACCATTTAGGGATTAGTCTGGGGCTTGGCCAGGATTCATAGCCTTTGGTATGCTTCTTTGGGTCTGTTCCACGCACATTCAGCTCAGAATTGTATTATTTCAGACATAGAATTAGAGGATCCATTTCTCCAACTCTTTGTTCTCTGTGATTGCATGCATACTCTTCAGCTTCCAAGCCTCCTCTTCCCTGTTGTTCTGGCCAGAAAAATGGGTTTCTGTCACAGTTAACTGATTCCCCTATTCTCTCATGCAGCTCTGCACAACTGTGCTGTCCTTAGGTTCCAAGTAGTGAGAGAAAACAGAGAGAGAAAATAACAGGGATCCCTCCACACACTTTGGACCTCAGGGATCTCTTTTCTTCTGGCCAGAGACATAGGTTTTCTCTTGGGGTTTTAGGTGTCTGTGCAGTAGAGCTAAAAAACTGGGACTGGACTTAGGTCGGGCCTGGAAGCGAAAAAAACAAAAAAAAAAAGGTTATTTCTCTCACACTCTCAGGCTCACTGGGATCTTTTTTCTCATTCCTCTGGCTAGAAAATGAAGGTTTCTCTTGGAATTTTGCTATTCATGCCTGCTTCACAGTTCCACAACTTGGACCCCATTGGGTCAAAGCTGGATGATAAAGAAGGAATCCCACCCCTCCTCCCCCAAGAAACTCATTGCCATACTGATCTTAGCATTTTTTTCTTTTTTTAAATTTATTTTTTTATTGACGTATAGTTGATTTACAATGTTGTGTTAGTTTCTGGTGTACAGCAAAGTGATTCAGTTATATATGTATATATATATATATTCTTTTTCATATTCTTTTCCATTATGGTTTATTATAGGATATTGTATATCGTTCCCTGTGCTATACAGTAGGACCTTGTTGTTTATCCATTCTATATATAATAGTTTGCATCTGTTAATCCCAAACTCCCAATCCATCCCTCCCTCACCACCACCCCTCCCCCTTGGCAACCACAAATCTGTTTTCTATGTGAGTCTGTTTCTGTTTTGTAAGTAAGTTCATTTGTGTCATATTTTAGATTCCATATATAAGTGATATCATATGGTATTTGTCTTTCTCTGTCTGACTTACTTCAATTAGTATGTTTATATCTAGGTCCATCTATGTTGCTGCAAATGGCATTATTTCATTCTTTTTTATGGCTGAGTAATATTCCGGGGTGTGTGTGTGTGTGTGTGTGTGTGTGTATGCCATCTTCTTTATCCATTCATCTGTCAGTGGACATTTAGGTTTCTTCCATGTCTTGGCTATTGTAAATAGTGCTGCTATGAACATAGGGCTGCATGTATATTTTCAAACTATAGTTTTGTCCAGATATATGCCCAGGAGTGGGATTGCTGGGTCATATGGTAGTGCTATTTTTAGTTTCTTGAGGAACCTCCATACTGTTTTCCATAATGGCTGCACCAATTTACATTCCTACCAACGGTGTAGGAGGGTTCCCAGATCTTCCTAAAGTTTTGACTTCCATTTCTGATCTGCCTACCTTTCGGATACTTTGGGTAGGTGTTTTTTGTTTTCTACGCAGAATTTTACATCGCAATTAGTGGAGGAATTAGCCCATGATGTGTTTACTCCATCTTGACTGACACTGGAAGTCACCATACTTTTTTGATTCAATGACCTACTTAATCTGTTTTTTCCCTTCTTTAATCCAAGTAGAAAGGGGCTTCTTCTTTAAAGGGGATGACTGTTTTTTTCCCCAGCTTTATTTAGGTCTAATGGACATATGTTGTTGTGCAAGTTTAACATGATGATTTGATACACTTATATTTTGTGAAATGATTACCACAGTAGGGTTAGTTAACACCTCTATCACCTTGCATAATTACCATTCTTTTTTGTGGTGAGAACATTTAAGATCTATTCTCTTAACAGCTTTAAAGTATATAATACAGTATTGTTAACTATAATCACCATGCTGTACATTAGATCCTCAGAACTTATATATCTTATTAAGTGGAAGTTTGTTCCCTTTGACTATCTCCCCATTTCCCCCACCTCCCAGCCCTTGGCAACCACCATTTTACTCTCTGTTTCTATGAGTTTAGCTTTTTTTTTTTTTTTTTTAAGATTCCACATGTAAGTGGAACCATGCAGTACTTGTCTTTCTCTGTCTGATTTCACTTAGTATAATCTCTCCAGGTTGACCCATGTTGTTACAAATGACAGGATTTTTTTCTTTTTTAAAGTTTAATGATATTCTGTTGTATATATATATACCACATTTCCTTGATCCATTCATCTGTTCAGACACTTAGGTTGTTTGCATACCTTGGGTATTGTGAATATTGCTGCAGTGAGCGGCCATGGCTCACGGGCCTAGCCGCTCCGCGGCATGTGGGATCTTCCCAGACCGGGGCACGAACTCATGTCCCCTGCATCGGCAGGCGGACTCTCAACCACCGTGCCACCAGGGAAGCCCTATGAGTTTAGCTTTTTAAAATTCCATGTATGAGCGATATCATACAGTATTTGTCTTTCTCTGACTTATTTAACTTAGCGTAACGCCTTTAAGTTTCATCCGTGTTGTCACAAACGGCAAGATTTCCTTCTTTCCCATGACTGGGTAATATTTCATTGTATCTATGTACCACATCTTCTTTGTCCATTCATCCATTGATGGACACTAGGGTTGTGTCCATATCTTGGCTATCGTAAATAATTCTGCAGTGAATATGGGAGTGCAGATATCTCTTTGAGATCCTGATTTCATTTCCTTTGGATATATACCCAGGAGTGGGATTGCTGAATATTATGGTAGTTCTATTTTTAATTTTTTGAGAAATCTTCCTACTGTTTTCCATAGTGGCTGTACCAATTTACATTTCCATCAGCAGTGCACCAGGGTTCCCTTTTTTCCACATCCTAGCCAACACTTGTTATCTCTTTTCCTTTTGGTAATAGCCATTCTAACAGGTGTGAGGTAATATCTCATTGGGGGCTTGATTTGCATTTCCTTGATGATTAATGATTGTTGAGCACCTTTTCATGTACCTGTTGGCCATTTGTATGTCTTCTTTGGAAAAATGTCTATTCTGTGCATTAAAAAAAATCAGATTGTTTATGTTTTGGCTATTGAGGAATTGTTTGAATTTCTTATAAATTTTTTGGATATTCACCCCTTATCACATATATGACTTGCAAATATTTTCTCCCATTCAGTATGTTGCCTTTTCATTTTGTTGATTGTTTCTTTTGCTGTGCAGAAGCTTTTTGGTTTGATGTGATCCAACTTATTTATTTTTGCTTTTGTTGCTTGTGTTTTGGTGTCATATCTAAAAAAATGTTGCCAAGATTAATGTCAAGGAGTTTTTACCTATGTTTCCTTCTAGGAGTTTTATAGTTTCAGGTCTTATGTTTAAGTATTTAATCCATTTTGAGTTCAGTTTTGTGAGTGGTGTAAAACAGGGGTCCAGCTTCTTTCTTTGCATGTGATTGTCCAGTTTTCCCAGCACCATTTAATGGACTATCCTTTCACCACTGGATATTCTTGGCTCCCTTGTCAAATATTAGTTGACCACGTATGTGAGGGTTTATTTCTGGGCTCCTAATTCTGTGTCATTTGTCTATGTGTCTATTTTTATGCCCATACCATCCCGTTTTGTTTACTGTAGCTTGGTAATATAGTTTGAAATCAGAATGTGTGATGCCTCCATCTCTGTTCTTCTTTCTCACGTTTGTTTTGGCTATTCAGTGTCTTTTGTGGTTTCAAACAAATTTTTAGAATTGTATTTTTTCTGTTTCTGTGAAAAATACCACTGGAATGTTGATAGCGATTACAATGAATCTATAGGTGGCTTTGGGTAGTATGAACATTTTAGTAACATTAATTCTTGTGATCCATGAACACAGGATATCCTTCCATTTATTTTTGTCTTCTTCAATTTCTTCTATCAAAGTTTTGTAGTTTTCATTGTACAGATCTTTCACTTCCTTGAGATATAAGGTTACATTGTTTACTTGAACTCTGTTTTTTCCTAATTATAGGCATTTAGCACCATGAACTTCCCTCTTAGGACTGCTTTTGCTCTTTCCCTAAGTTTTGGTATATTGTATTGTATTTGCATTTTTGATTGTTTCAACATTTTTAAACTTTATTTCCCTTTTGATTTCTTCTTTGACACATTTGTTGTTTAGGAGTATGTCGTTTAGTTTCCACATATTTGTGAATTTTCTAGTTTTACTTCTGTTACTGATTTCTAGTTTCATACCACTGAGGTCAGAAAATCTACTTGGTATGATTTCAATCTTCTTAAATTTGCCAAGACTTGTTTTGTATCATATGATCTATCCTGGAGAATGCTTTGTGTGTGCTTCAGGAGAATGTGTGTATTCTGCTGCTGTTGGATGGGATGTTCTATATATGTCTGTTAGGTACATTTAGTCTAAAGTATAGTGCAAGTCCAACATTTCCTTATTGATTTTCTGACTGCATGATCTATCTATTATTGAAAACTGGGTATTGAAGTCTCCACTATTATTATATTTTTGTCTATTTCTCCCATCAGATCTATTAGCATTTGCTTAATACATTTAGGTGCTCTCATGTTGCGCACACACACACACACACACACACACACACACACATATGATTGTTATATCTTTTTAATGAATTGACCCCTTTATCACTACATAATGACCTTCTTTGTCTCTTGTTACAGTTCTTTGATTAAGGTCTATTTTGTCTGAGAGAAAATAGTTTCCCCTGCTCTCTTTGCTTTCCACTTGCATGGAATATCTTTTTCTATCCCACTGAGTCTATGTGTGTCCTTAAGGTTGAAGAGAGTCTCTTGTAGGCAGCATATAGTTGGGTCTTTTATTTTTTAATCCAGTTATGGCTATTTACATTCATCTTAGATGGTCTGGCTCTTCCATCGTTGCCCCCCTCCTCTCACACCTTCCTTTATTGAAAAAGCTTTGTTTGGGTTCTCTTTAGCAGTAAACTGCTAAACCCAATTCTCTGCTGTGTTTCCTCCACAGAATCTGTGACTCAAAACTGGACATAGATTCTAGATTCTCTTCCCCTTGGGTAAATTCCAGGTCTTTCTAAGGCAGCCATTATCATCGTGTGTGTGTGTGTGTGTGTGTGTGTGTGTGTGTCCACTTGCATGGAATATCTTTTTCTATCCCACTGAGTCTATGTGTGTCCTTAAGGTTGAAGAGAGTCTCTTGTAGGCAGCATATAGTTGGGTCTTTTATTTTTTAATCCAGTTATGGCTATTTACATTCATCTTAGATGGTCTGGCTCTTCCATCGTTGCCCCCCTCCTCTCACACCTTCCTTTATTGAAAAAGCTTTGTTTGGGTTCTCTTGAGGCTTGGCAGTAAACTGCTAAACCCAATTCTCTGCTGTGTTTCCTCCACAAAATCTGTGACTCAAAACTGGACATAGATTCTAAATTCTCTTCCCCTTGGGTAAATTCCAGGTCTTTCTAAGGCAGCCATTATCACCGTGAAACTAAACTCCGTGAGAATCGTGTCTTTGTGTGTGTGTGTGTGTGTGTGTGTGTGTGTGTGTGTGTGTGTGTGTGTGTGGTGTCTTGATTTCAGTGTCTAGCTCTCTAATAATAAACCTTCAAATCAACTAGTTATAAGCGGACCCAAAGTCCTTTATATAAATAGGATACCCCATTAGTTCCTGAGGTGGGAATGCAGGAGTGGCCTCAGTATGACCTTGTTATATGGATTGCATAGTTATATGGATTGCATCATATATAGTTTTATCTTCCATTTTCCCACTGTCATTGCTTGTAAATGGTCTTGTTTGGACTGGTTTGCTTATCTCTGTTTGTGTGGATCATAATCTTCCAAGAGGATGTGGAATTTTTATTACAGTGTTGTTTTAGAATCCATGTGGGTGAGGGTGCTCTGAATAGATCTCACTGAGAAAGTGACAAGAAGTGAATGGATTTCCATTAGTATTCTCTTTCATTCTGGGAGCCCCTATGAACTGTGGTGGAGAGAGGTGTGGGGACTGTTACAAGCTCAGAGAGGAACCATTTCAACTCCCTATTTGAGTGACCTTTGCTAGCAGCTCTGCCATTGGCTATTCCCCAAGAGAGGGAAGTTTCTGTTCAGGAAGGAGGAAACAGGTATGGAAAGAATTTCCTTTTTATTGTTCCTGAGCCTACAGCTCAAAGAGAGGAGCATTTGTATGCTGGTCACAGGCCCAGGCAGATGGCAACTTTCTAAGTCACCTGTTTTCCAGCTGTTTCCACCCCCTGTGGAGGCCAGAATGGATGTGAGTAGATATAAAACACTCCACAAACTCTGTTTAGGATGTTAGTAAGTAGCCAAGTAGAATATTTTTTTAAACAAAGTTAGTGCTCAGGGATATTTTTATATATGTCACATTTTGCCCAATGTGCATGTATTAATCTTGTAGTTGAAAGAGTGAATTGATATTAACCTGATATGGTGCCATACTCTGAGTTCCCTAGGCCTGTTTTCCATCTGGAGTGAAATCAAGAAGATTAGGACAACATGAGCCCTGATCCTTGTTTTTTTTTTTCTTTCTTTCTTTTTTTTTTTGTTCTGTATCTTGTAAAAGAAAAAACCCTTGTATTTTGGGGTGATGTCATTTTCTTTTTGGTAGAAGAGTATGAGATTAGTATTTGTCCCTCACCTTTAAGTCTGGCTTTTGATTTAATTATCCTGTAGAAGTAATCTTTTAGTAGGCTGTTCTATCATAGCTTTAATGCCATTTCTGAGTTTGCCTGTGTGGACAGGGCCTGAGTCTCCTCCAAATGTTCAATTAGAATGACTTACGAGAACAAAGTGGGGGAAATGGGATTGGATATCATACCAAAGCCATTTGTGCTATCAAATAATGACGTCTCTTTTCTAGAAACACATAATTATATTTGGAATTCATGATAACATTCTCCTGTATTTCAAAATCCAGACCACAAACAGATAAAATATCAGAGGAAAGAAAATGCTTTTGATGTGTCAGAATTCATTTATATTCCAACTTGTAATGCTTTGTCTTATGTATGTGAATGAGCACTTATCAAAACATAAGAACGTTATTATTCAAATATTCCATTCTGAACATTTGTCCAAATGCAGTTTAATGTGCCCTATTAACATGAAGAATGTTGGGAGAGGATCCCAAATAGACTTCAGAGGTGATTAGAAAAGTAAATTAGGCTTTGTTCCTAAATATTGAAAAAATATTTAAGTTTTAAAAGTAATACATGAACAGATACTTAATGTAAAAAAGCAAACAATACATTCTTTAATACTTAATAGCTTTGGGTCAAAAATCTCTCTTCTGTAAGAAATTTTGGAATCTATCTTTTCATGGCTAATACCTTTAAGTGAGCATTTTTTATAATTTTTCAGCTGCCCATTAAAATATGTAATTTATTATTTAGGGTTCTCTTGAAAATATTTTGCATTTTGGCTTGCTCTCTTTAGTAAGAGGGAGATTTATAATGCAGCCTTCTGAAGTGTAGCACTTATTTTCTGCCCATTAAGTTGTCTGTTTTTATGCTTTGCCTTGTTGAATCAATCATTTTGGTACTTTATTGCTATTTTCACATGTGTCTTATCTTCTCAGCTAAATTGTAAGCTCCTTGAGTACTGTAAGTCTACATCCTGTATTTCTGTGTTTTGTATTATTCGAAGAGTATTATACACAGTAGGTGCTCAATAAATACTTTTCTTTATTAGAAGTACAGGTTAGCATTGGATTGGTTCAAATCTGCTACATAGGGACATAGCCCCCAATATTGCTTTTGGGCACAGATGGTGGTGGTAGAAGTCTTTGCTCTCGGTTAATTTGTGGTTTGGCAATTTCTTCAGGAAGAATTTTAAAATTCTGGTAAATTGAAAATGCTAATTTGCATTTTCAAGTCAAGGTCTTATTTTACAAAGATTTTATTTGGAGAAGAGAAACTAAATCAGGGTATTTAGATTTGAATAAGGATGTGAAAGATTAAGTTGCTATTTCTTTTATAGTCACTCACCTCTCCCATCCTCTCTCATATGCATATGGTCATTTATGCAGGATAGTTTCACCATTTTCCCTTCTTCTGATGACAGGCACTGATTCCTAGGGAAAAATCAATGGCAGATTGGCTGACCACATCGTCAGAGTACTTTATTTGTAGCCCGGACACTCCTCAGTTATCCTCAAGCATTCATCTATTCATTCTACTGACAAGCCTGTATTGATCACTTATTTTATGGCAGGAGTTGTACAGGCCTAGAATTACAGTGGGGACAAGACAAACATACCCTGCCCCTCAGGGACTTGTGCTGTTGGGCTCTGTCAAGATCTTAAATAAACTCCTTTATAGAGAGGATATGAACTGCTTAAAGCCTGGTGGTGTCAGAGGAAAAATTAGACATCTGCAGACTGATTCACAGAGTAATTGTTTTGCTCTTCACTTGACTTACACAGACTTAATTCAGGTTATATACAGAAATATGAAATCAAGTTGGCTTTTCCATTCGAAGGAGAAAAATGCTTTAATGTTATTAAAAATAAATTCTAATAAATATGGGAAATTACATATAAATGATAACCCCACACGAGAGTTTCTTGTGAAGAATTAGTCCCTTACAATTAACCTACCAAAAAAACGATTCACATTTTCCCCCCTTTTTCAGTAGAAGATGACACTGTGTTGAGGGTGTCCTGTGAAATGAGGATGACAGGGACATCTGACTTAGCAACAGAAGAAAATGTGACCGCAATTTCAAGGACGATCCAATATAGCTTGGCAACAGCCCTTGACAACTCTCCTGCTGAGTTTTTTTGGGTAACACAAATGGAGAAAACAATGAAGATGAAATTTCCAGGAAATAACCCAATCAGGTATTGCTTAATGGAGTCTACTGTCATTAAAATCCAGTTCGATTCATTTGGAGAGTGAAATATCACAATTGCAACTACACTATAATGGCTTTTGGAAGATGGAATTTGTATAAACTGGGTTAATCCCTTGATCACCAATTCAAATAAAAATAGTTAAAACATGAGGAGGCTGGCAGGGGTAAAGGACTTGGAATAGCAATGATGATGCCAGAAGGTGTCTTTCCTGCCAAAGGGAATTGGCATAGGGACAGTCTCTGAGTCCAAATGCTGGAAATCACAAGCTTGTATAGACCAAAGACAGATTGTCCCCGTCCAGCCAGGGAGCAGGAGCTCTGCTGGCCCAGCCAGATCACAAGTGAACTGCCTCTCTGACCTGCACACCTGGCCTCGTGCAGAAATTTGCATTTCTTTACATTTAGAGTCTTGCTTTCTGTTAGCCCGCAAGAAGTTTAATGGCTTGTCCTGAACAAGTTATATCTTTGGAGAACACAGCAGAGACAGAGTCTCTCTGAGGGGTGAGCTACTCCGTGTTTTTGGAAGAGGCTCTTTCCATGAAGTAGTTAGGGAATTGTTCAGTGAATTCTGACTTTATACCCAGAAATGGCACCCTGCAGGTCTGAAAGGGATAAGAGCTACCACAAGGTCCCAGTAGACTTCCAGGGCATAACTTCTATTCAAAGACTTGGTTAGCAGTATTGCACTCGGCAACCTTAATTACGAGGCTGTTACCTTGGACTTGAAATACGTTGACAATCCATAATATTTAGCAGGAATTGCGATGAAATTGGCAAATTTTTCTAAGATACTGCAAGCAAAATGGGATTTCAAGGGCATGTTTACATTACTTTTGATGACAAACCTTCAATTATCTCCCACACCAAAAAATTGCCATGGTATTTACAATTTTTGGGGGGTATTCAGTAAAAAAGACCCTACAAGAATCTCTACTAGACTGTACTTGATTGCCTGTACATTGGGTAGGATGCTTTTGACTGCAAGTTACAGAAAGCCCGGGTCAGAATGATTTAAACAATCTGGATAATTTGTCATCTCACATAACAAGAAGACCTGACAGAGGGTTCCCAAACCAGCACTTCAGAAACATCACCAAGGTTTCATATTCTTTCCATTTTGCCCTTATCAATGAGCTTGATACCTTCTTCTGGTACCAAGATGACTGCCAGAGTTGTGGCATCAAAATGGACACAACCATAGTTTCTGTCCAGCTCTGTCTAGCAGAAAAGGAAACTCTTATTATTGAGGAAACTCTTCTAGAGACCTCTCAGTAGTCTTCCTGTCCCAACTCATTGGCTAAGAGTGGATCATACTCCCTTCCTAAATTGGGCAGTAGTGAGGTGAATAGGCTCGTCAACTGACTACTTAGAGCTACAGACTAATCAGGATTTACTTCCAGGTCAAGTTGGGGAGAGGTGGCTCTCTGAACAAAAATCTCACACACACATACATATGTGCATGGCTCTCCAACAATAGCCAACTGCCGAAGTGCATGCTCTCCAGAAGCAGATGTTGAGACAAGGTTTGGGGTATAAGATGTTATTAGGGTTCAATTCCTGTGAAGGGAAGGGGAAGGAAGCAGGACTGGGCAGTGGAAGAAGCTGAACTGTGATGCAGGTCTGAAGAAGCTTTGGCCAAGTGAGTGGAGAGTTTTGGAGCAAATGTTGCCCAGGAGTAGCCTGCGTCAGGTTGACATGACCTGGTCTTTATACCCATCTGATCACTCCCCAGGTGTGGCCTGCTGGGCGAGGCAGCTCTACAGCTGAGGCAGACCTGGAAGAGTGTACTCTCCACTCTGGGCAGAAGGTTCTTCCCTGCAGGGGATGTGGGTGGTGCATCCCCAGGTGTATCACACCCACCAGCGTGCATAACTGCACAAACATGAAAAAAAATATAACCACATTTCTTTAAAATGATTCTGTAGTCTCTTCTGGCCACTACTCACCACTGTTCTTCTTTCTCTGTTCCCAGTCTCAGTTGTTCCAGAGCTGCAGGGTTTTACTGAATATGGTCACCACGTGTGGATCATAGATGTTTACAGCTCCAACAGCTCTTGGAGCTCACCTGTTCAAGTAGAGAACCCCATGAATTGGGTTAAATAAGGAAGCTGAAGTGCAAATGAGATCTGGGACTGAAGCTGAAAACTTGCATGTCATAGGCATTCAATGAATATTCCTCGAATAGAATTACTCCAGGTCACAGACTGCGGATTAGAATCTTGTTCTCCTGACTTCTAGTCCAAGGTTTTTTCTCTGTGAATGTATGCTTCCTTGTGTGTGTGTGTGTGTGTGTGTGTGTGTGTGTGTGTGTGTGTGTGTGTGTGTGTGTGTGTAGACAGGGGGTTGGGGGGAGAGATAGAGAGACAGAAAGAAAAATAGTTCAAAATGTTTCAATCAGGCAGTCTGGGATTTTATGTTTTATGTGTAGGAGAAGTCAGGCAAATCAGAATGATTTCATTTGGAAAACTGGAGGCAGCTTTATCTGGCATTCAAATAGGATTTGTTTTATGGACAAATAGGTTTTTGTTTTATGTTTTAAGGTCAGAAACTCAAACTTGGGTGGGACAGTAGCTTCTAAACTCAGCCAATTATTGCCATGGGGCAACACAGGCCAAGATGGCCTGCTTTCTCAAGAGAAGCTGGAAATCTGGATTTTTAGGTGGTATTTCCAAAATTTCTAATGTTGATTCAGAAATTTTAAAATATGGTATTTGCCAACTTTAAGCATGTTAGTTTCAAATTCAAATCCTGTGGTTCTCAGCCAGGGACAATTTTGCACACTCTCCCTCTGCGGAGATATTTGGCCTTACCTGGATTCATTTTTGTTTGTCACAGTGGAGTAAGAAATGCTACTGCCTCCCAGCATCCAGAGGCCTGGGATGCTGCTAAGCATCCTACAATGTGCAGGACATTCTCCACAGCAAAGAACTGTCTGGTCCAAAGTATCAATAGTGCTGAGGTTGAGAAACTCAACCTGTGCTTTAGTCACGTGTTAAAGGGAAAAGACAGAAACTGTCTCTTTTTCACTGGGACATCCTGCTTGAAAGATGGCCATTGGGACCTGCCCAAGAACAAAGAGGTAAAATTTCAGGGGTTCAAAAATCAATGCCTTTTAAAATGGTTACTGATCTGCAAATGCTCAAAATCACTAATCACCAGATAAATGCAAATCAAAACTATAATAGATATCTCCTCACAACCATTAGGATGGCTACTATTAAAAAACCCAGAAAATAACAAGTTGCAGGTTTGTGGAGAAGTTGGAATCCTTGTGTATTGTTGATGGGACTGTGAAATAGTGTAGCTGCTATGGAAAATATTATGGCAGTTTTTCAAAAAATTAAAAATACAACTAGCATAAGATCTGGAAATTCTACTTCTCGGTATATATCGAAAAGAATTTTAGATCTCCTGAAGATATATTTGCACACCCTTGTTCATAACACCATTATTCACAATAGTCAAAAAGTGGAAGCAACCCAAGTGTCCACTGAGGGATGAACGAATAAAGAAAATGTGGTTTATACCTATAGTGGAATACCATGCAGCCTTAAAAATGAAGGAAATTCTGTCACATGCTACAACACAGATGAACCTCGAGTATGTTACTCTAAGTAAAATAAACCAGGGACAGAAGGACAAATACAGTATGATTCCACTTAAAGTATCTAAAGTAGTCAAATTCATAGACATAAGGAGTAGAAAGGTTATTACCCGGGGATGGGGGGAGAGGGCAAAGGGGAGTCATTGTTTAATGGCTGTAGAGTTTCAGTTCTGCAAGATGAAAAAGTTCTAGAGATCTATTTTACAATAATGTAGATATACTTAACACTAATGAACTGTACACCTAAAAATGGTTAAGATGGTAAATTTTGTGATGTGTTGTTTACCACAATAAAAAAAAAGGTGATTGAGCTGAAAAATAGTCCACCAATAAATTCTAATCTCACTGTATTTGAAATCAGTTATGCCAAGGCATTTTTGAAAAACAAACAAAAACAACAACCAAAAAATCAACCCAAACCACATTTTTCTCTGCATTTGAGGAGAGAAACATCTAAAGAGTTAGTCCTGTGGCTGTGTGAACAGGTGGTCAGAATTGTAAGTGTTGTGCATCAGGCCTTCTATCCTCCCAGAATCCTCAGGACCCAGTGTTCTGTTGAGTAATGTGATCAGATCACTAAGGAGTCTCCTGCTCTGAACAGGTGGTAGGATGAGTCCTCCTTTCTGCTGGAAATGAAAACTGTCACTGTTGTGCCTTCTCCCCCACTCCATGGTGAAGGACACTGACTCTGTTCTCCAAAACTTCTAGAATTCGGTTTCTGATATGAAAACCAAGATTTTAGAATTCTGAAGTTTCTTTCTCTCTCTCTAAAAAAAAAAAAAAAAAAAATCTCTGCTATGTGTTTAAAATACCTATTCTGAAATCAGTTACATTTTTCATTCTGGGCTGTAGACAGTGAGTTTAGAAGGCCATCCCTGTGGCCCGGAGTGAGGTGAGAGGAAAGTGTGATGGGTGGAGAATCTCAAAACACCATCCCAAATACTCATGTTGCCTTCTCTGCCCCTACTGCAAGCTCGAGGGCAGGGTCTATGTCTTCATCTTGTGCCACCACGCTTGGTTGACACGGTAGGAGCTTACTAAGAATGTGTTTGAATCAAGGAAGGAATGAAGCGGTGGGCGATTTGACCTCTTTGTTTCTTCTCACCTATAAAGCAGGGTTAACAGTCTTAGGGGTGACCTAAGCTGTTTTCCTCCATTCCCTTTGGGTGACCCATTCCCTTCCCTTATTACAAATTGCTCTCAGGAAAGGCCCACCTGTGGTTTTGCCCCACATTATGCACTGGTCAGTGGGTTATTCTTTCCAAAGTCTATTTGCTTCTTAAGCCTTGTCTGTGCTGTGAAATGGAAGAGCTGTCTTTGTGAGAAGGATTTTCAGGTGCGATTTGTTGGGAGGGACTTTCTGAGGCAGTTGGTCCCTTCCTGGGCCCCCAGTTCCACTGAGTACATAATCTGCTTTGCTTACACTGAAGGCTGGCCCTGATAATCCCCGCTTCACCCTTTATCACCAGGCTGTCAGGAGGATAAAGTGGGATGATGGATGGAAGAGTATTTTGAAAAGTTAAAAGCTCCTCACAATTGTGAGTTGTTATCGTTATTAATCCACAGTGTCAGAGAGACACTCCTCTTGAAAAGAGTCCCATCCCCGAGGAGACTCCGGGCAATTTGGAAGGAGGTATCACTTATTGGTTTCTTGTTCTTAGAGCAAAAAAACTGCCCCCAGTGCACACAGAATGAATAGGATGAAAAGTTGTTCTTAAAAGCAGCATGGATAAAGGGCTCCCCTCTCCCCTTTCAAAACCTCTAAAAGTTGTAAACTTTGTTTTGGCAGGTTCATTGCCAGATGACAGGGAGCCAGTAGCCTTGCTTTTGCCTCTCTGTTCCTACATCCCTTTCTTTACCCTCTCACCCCCTCCTCAATTATTTTAGAACAAGTCTCAGCTTGGAGCTGATTGTCAGCTTCTGGAAAGCTGAACTGATGCCTAGGTATTTGGCTTGGCTGCGCGAGGGGAGAAGGGCTTGCTCCTGCTGGAAGAGGACAGGGGTGCAAGCTGGGGAAAGGCTGGGGAACCCAGAGGGGACAGGGGGCTTTAGTCCAACTTTGCGAGCTCACTCTCTGGCCTGTGCTTCTGTATTCTGCTCACAGGTCGACTGGGAGAGGGTGGTGGCCTGGGGGGAGTGTTTGAGGCAGTCAGGTCCTGGGTCTGATGAGGATTCTGACTGTTGGTCAGAGTTCTTTAAATCTGAGGTCAGTTGCTGGAAAATAAATCATGAAGTGGGAGAGAGGTGGTCGGTGGGTATTTATGGTGGTGACATGTTGTCTTATACAAGGAGCTGTTTCCACTAGTACTCTTTTCAGGTGGGAGTGGGAAAGCCCTGCTGCCTTTCCCTCATCACTGGCTGTTTTCACCCTTTTCCTGGGAAAGGCTGGGGTTTTGGTGAGAGGCCATGTATTGGCCGGAGTTCCTGGGACCGGGTTGGGCAGCACAGGGAGAAGCTGTGGGTGGAGATGCCATCCTCTGCCCTTACTGAGGTGAGCGCCTTGAGCCCCACTGTTCCTTGAGAGCAGCCCCGAAGGTGAAGGGCCTCCCCTCGCAGCTGCTAGGGGTGTGGGCAGGCCAGGAAGCATGGCTATTTTTCTGTGTGGGGTATAGGAGAAACTGTCTTCTGTACTCTAGAACCCTCAAGGGCTCAGCTGAGCATACCCAGAATATGGCTTCTTTTCTCTTGTTCTTCCCGCTGAGTGAAAAACCCTTCCTCCGTCCAAATTCAACTCACCCGCGTTGCTACCAGAGCTCTGCTCAAATCTCACCTCCTCCTATACTTTTAGACCAGTCTTCTCATTACATCCCAAACACCCAGAACCCTGTTTATACCCATCACATGAGTGGGCTCTTGATGACCTGAAATTCCATGTAATCGGCACTTGTGAATTTATTTTTGTCTTACCATTTATTATGTATGTCTAAAGAATTTCACTGTATGTGTTATAGTCTTCTTGAAACAGTTCATTTCTTTAGGACAAATGATACGCCCCACTCCTTTTATACACTTTTCAGTTCCAAACTTTATACCAAACATAGTAAGCATTCTAAAACCCATTACTTTCTTGGGCACGGGAGGAAGCTCCTTACAATTTTGCTGCGCTGGGAGAGCTGGATAATCATGCTTGGATGGTGGTCATACAGGAAGGGGAATAGAATGGCACCTTAAGTTTCCATAGCTGCTTCGAAGCATAGCATTTTATTATATATATATATATATTTTTTTTTTTTTTTTGTGGTATGCGGGCCTCCCCCTGCCGTGGCCTCTCCCGTTGCGGAGCACAGGCTCCGGACGCGCAAGCCCGGCGGCCATGGCTCACGGGCCCAGCCGCTCCACGGCATGTGGGATCCTCCCAGACCGGGGCGCGAACCCGGTTCCCCTGCATCGGCAGGCAGACGCGCAACCACTGCGCCACCAGGGAAGCCCGAAGCATAGCATTTTAATACACAGGGTGTCCAAGGTCCCACGTTCTTATTTCCTGGTCCAGGTTTGACATCAGATAAGTAGACTTTACATTTTGGTGTTTTCCTGTATAGTAGGCGCAATCAGGGATGTGATTGTTTTTCTCTCGACCAATTCATACCTGGTTCTCTAAGATTTTTCATATTAAGAATTGTTTTAAGAAATTAACGTGAAAATGCTACCAGTGTTCACTTCCCTGGTGGCATAATAGACACTGCTGGTGCCTGCCTAGATCCTTTACCAGTTCTGAGAGCCCATAACCCAGTCTCCCTTCACTTTGCTTCCAGGCTGGCAACAATGGCCTTCTTCACAAGATGCCCTCAGGCCACTAGGGTTGCTTGGATCACAGCATGAGGGCCAGACATGCCTGGGGGTTCCCATCTGCCCTGAGGTGGCTGGCAGCAAATGACTGACCGTGTGGGAGTGAGAAGGGCCAGCTCCTTGACTCAGTGTGAGACAATGTGTGCTCCAGAATGCCCTGTGCAATCAGGGTGAGGCTGAGGCTTGGAATCACACCTGTACTCAGCTCTTTCATTGTTTTTACCTGCTTTCCCACTCTCTTCTTGATTCCTCCTGAAAGCACTTCATTGATATATTACTGGCAAGTGAATCACAGACTCAGGATCTGATGCTGGGAACCTGATTTAAGACCAGGGCCGCAGAGGGGGGATGGTGGTGGTGGTGGTGAGAAGGGTGAATTTTTGGCACGAACCCGTGTCCCCTGCATCGGCAGGCGGATCCTCAACCACCGCGCCACCAGGGAAGCCCGAGAAGGGTGAATATTATGGATAATCCTGATGATGGTTAAAATAAAGCTCCACTGAGTCTTGACCTGGGGGGCACATGATCTATGCCTAGAGCATGTAGGTGGCTGGGGGAGGATGCTTGCAGTATCTGTTTGCCTAGCAAGTCTTGGTGATTTGTGGTGTCTGCTGGGACTGCCAGTGGTCTAGAGAGGAGGATTCCCGATTAGGGTTGAGAACCTGGGTGGGCAACAGTCAATTTCTGTAGCTCAGATTAAACCACTTCTGGAAGCCAGAGAGTCGGTTGCAGTTGATTTTCTCAGTTTCTGAGATTGGAAGTTGGCATCACAGTCACGATGGCCTCCACGGGCAGCGGGGAGAGTTCGTGTGGCCTGATTCTTGATGAACTGCTGTCTGGGCGCCAAGGTGAAGGGATTCAACCTTTGGGAGTGACTATTTCCTTCCTTCATTTTAAATTCAATTTATTTTATTTTACACTCAAATTTGCTACTTTTTACTGTGGTCACAATGTGGATGTGTTTCTGTGTGAATTAAAGCAAACAAAGGCGTATGTTTTTTCCCAGAAATTTGAAGCTGAGGAGGAAAACTTATCAGTCTTGGCTAAGCAGTTTTTTTCTCTCTCTTCCACCCATCACCCTTCTTGGATTTTTATTTTTTTTAACGCTATCATATGAGTCAGAATGGGTGTATCACTTTTAATTATTGTTGATTACCATTCATGTTGGAACAGCTACCTTGTAACACCATCTCCTATCAGAAATAAATGCCGACTTAGTGACCTGCACGAGATAGCTGGTGACCCAGCCCACAGGGGAGATGGCAGGCAGCCGCCTGACGCTTGTTGAATTAAGAAGTGTGACTATAGTAATTAGCAGTGAGTTTCCAGCACAGGATAGAGTAGATTCAGGGCAGAGCCCAGTTGTCACATAGGTTGACCCCGGTGCACGAGAAATGAGGGATTTGGGATTGGGGCCTGGAGGGCTGGGGACGGGGTCACGGGAAAGAAGGTCAGTAGCAGAAACCAATTTGACATCCCTGAGCTTGTAATAGGATTTACCCTGGGCTCACAGACCTTGGAGGTGTCACCTCTGCAGAAGCTGGTTGACAGTTCTGCAGCCCTGGAGTGTGTAATTGGGACCAGAAGAGTTAAGTCTTGACTGCTTTGCCTCTAGTATGTACTTAATGGATCACAAACAAAAAGGAAGAGACACAGTGTTAAAATAGAACTGGGGCACAGATTGAAATGATACGTGATTACTAGCAGTTGTACAACTCATGGAAAAAATGTGCATGCGGGTCTTTTAGGAAGTGTAAATAAAGCAGATAGATTTATGGAGGGGGGAAGTATGCCTTACACACCCATCTCCTATATCAACAAATGTTGCCCTCAGGTAAAATTTTAAAAAAATGTTCTAAGCTCATATCAGTCACACCCATTTATTTTGGGCATAATTTGTGCACTGTTTGGAAGTTGGCAAGAACAGGAATGTTAGGGCCAACATTTGGTCTTGCTTCAGGAGTTTCTATGAATACGAATGCCTGAAGTTTACATAGGCTTATGCCGTCTCTATAGCAACATGTGTTTGTTGTGAAAATCTCGCCTTTTAAAGTGAAGAATTTGTATGTTAACCTCAAATTCAACACGCTACCTAATTCTGGTGTTTTAAAACACTTTTAGGACTGTTGCATGTTCAATATTGGATTGGATTGGATTGGAGGGAGAGTTGATGGGTGTCCTTGGAAAATACACTCTCTCTGTTTCTCTTTCCTCTCTCACTGAGAAGCGAAGCCCTTGCTTTTGGAAGTTAACCTTAACGTGCCCCCAGATGGAGCCAAATGAGTGGAACTTCAGCCCATGGAGCTGCTCTGGCAGATCTGAGAGCCCAGTTTGAAGCACCAAAGGACAAATGGTTGTTGATTGTAATTTTTCCACCGAGTGTTTAGAACTCGGGAAGACCTTGGGGACTACGTGTTCGGCTGGCCCTGGTCCTTCAGGGTCTGGAGAGCAGAAAAGGGCTGCATGGGCTCCAGCACGCACGAGAGAGAACAGCCTACATCTTTTTTTGTCACACTGAGGCCCAGGGACTCACCTGTGCAGTTCCATTCCTGTCGGGCTTTTGTGTGGTGGTGGCTGTTCTTGCCCTTGATGGGATTCTTGATGGAATTGAGTTAGATACCAGTTGTAGTTGGGAACTTGAGTGTATTTACTGGTTCCCCAGTGCTGGCTTTTGGCAAACTTTTGGTGTGCCTTATATCCACAGCCTCTGGGCTCTGATATCCTACTTCTTTTTAGTGATGCCCTTTCCTATCCTCGGTGCTTCCCAGGATCCTCAAACTCTCCCCTCCCTGACTTCAGAAGAGCAGCAAGTCAGCTTTTATGTTGCTGTGTAAGAGAGGAGTGCTTTGGGAAAGAACAGTGGGCTTGGAACAAGAACTGGCTTCCACATTAGAATCTGGGACCTGCTTCTTAATAGTGATGTATCCATGGATGGTTTGCAGAAACTCTTAAATCCTCCATTTTGGCATAAAGGAAAAGAAAATAGTACCTGCTTGAATAAGATAATGGATGTGACAGAGCTTTGTAAAATTTTCAACAATTATTCAAATGCAAGTCTATTACTATTGCTTTAATGAGGAATGGCAAATAGCTTTCCACTCACATCCCAACTTTGTTCAGTTGTTGGGAGCTGCTTGGAGTGTTGTGTTGAGAATTCTGAGATGATCTCACAAGGAGGAAATTGCTGAGATTGATTGGTGATGTCTGTCATTGGCACAGGGAGGCTGGAAGGGTGCTCTCCAGTGTAAAGTATTGGCACTCCTCGGTCCATTTGCTTTTCAAGAGGGATAGAGAATATGAAATAAGAGGATAAATATTTACCAGTAAAATTTCAGGTGTCAGTGCACGGAGAAAGCATTATTTTGAGAAAGTAGACCTTGCAATGCCCAGAATCAAGCATGTGTATAGTTCTGACTCTGTCTATGGAAGAGAACTCTCATATTATTTCCCAAGGCTGTTCTCCTGGTTGCGTGGTTAGGAAGATGCTAATAATTGGGACTAGCATTGCATCTTCCCTTTCTGTTGTTCTGTTGTTCAAAACGTCTCTTCCATACATTTTGACATTTGGTAAGATTCAGTTTAGCACTTGGCTCTTTGTTATTCTATCCTGATCTCTAATGGTTTATTTAGTTTATTATTTTTTTATTGAGGTATAATTGACATATAACATTATATTAGTTTCACATGTATAACAATGATTTGATATTTGTATGTATTGCAAAATGATCACCACGATAAGTCTAGTTAACATCCATTTCCATACAGTTACGAAAAATTTTTTTTCTTGTGATGAGAACTTTTAAGGTCTACTCTCTTAGCAGCTTTCAAATATACAATCCAGTATTATTAACTATCACCGTGCTGTACATTACATGTAATTACTTTACATGTAAAGACTAATGATTTTTAACTATATGTACACATTCATCTGTGAAACTATAAATTGTTTGAAGAGAGGGATTATGTCCTACATTTTCTCTCCTCTTGATTCCTGGTCTAGAATAGTAAATGTAATCATTTGCTTAGCAAATTCTGAATTGATCATTACATTTTTTTCTTGTTATATGTACAACATGAATTTTGGAAAATTTGAAAAATAAAAAAGTGAAAGAATCAAGTAAAAATAGGTTATAATATTATAACTAGAGATAATTGCCATTACCATTCGGTGTTTCCCGCCAGCATTTTTTCCTAGGTGCATATTTAGATATAACTTCTAAAATAGGTGAGAGCATACTCTATATAATTATGTAATCTAGTTTTTCCTTTTATGCTGCATTATAAATACATCTCTGAATCTTTAAATGATAAACAATAAACAATAAAATGCTTAAGTTTTAATTTTTAAAGCTTCAACTGTTTATTAGTTTGTGACTTAAACAGTAATGCACATTCATTGTCAAAAAAACCTTGAAAGATACAGAAAAATATGGAACGAAAAGTAAACTAACTTCCTCCCCTCATCTACCTCATTCCCTCACTTCCTGTGGTCCCCTCCCCCCCTTTAAAAAATTGTTATTTATTTATTTATTTATTTATGGCTGCATTGGATCTTCATTGCTGCACGTGGACTTTCTCTAGTTGTGGCGAGCGGGGGCTACTCTTCGATGTGGTGCGTGGGCTTCTCATTGTGGTGGCTTCTCTTGTTGCAGAGTACAGGCTCTAGGGTGTGCGGGCTTCAGTAGTTGTGGCACATGGGCTCAGTAGTTGTGGCGCATGGGCTTAGTTGCTCCGCGGCATGTGGGATCTTCCCGGACCAGGGTTAGAACCCATGTCCCCTGCATTGGCAGGCAGATTCTTAACCACTGCACCACCAGGGAAGTTCCCCCTCCCCCTTTTTTAAAACAATTTCTTATGTTTCCTTGGCTCTAGGGTGTGCGGGCTTCAGTAGTTGTGGCACATGGGCTCAGTAGTTGTGGCGCATGGGCTTAGTTGCTCCGCGGCATGTGGGATCTTCCCGGACCAGGGTTAGAACCCATGTCCCCTGCATTGGCAGGCAGATTCTTAACCACTGCACCACCAGGGAAGTTCCCCCTCCCCGTTTTTTAAAACAGTTTCTTATGTTTCTTTCCAGACATTAATTTTATATTCGTTGACATATAAAATACAGTTCATATTATTCTTACAGTTTTTCAACATGACTTTTGCACTTATTATATCAAGGAATCTTTTATGTTACTGCATTCAAAACCATCCCATTCTTTTAAACTGCTACAAGGTATTCCATTCTATGGAAATCTCGTTCTTAACCAAACTCTTATTGGTGGGTATTTGATGGTCTCCATTTTTTTGCTATTATAAACAGCACAGCATTGAACATCTTTACACATATATTTGTTTGCACAAGTGTGAGTGTTTATGTAGGATTAATTCCTAGAGTGAAAATTCTGGACTAAGGGGAGGGTTCACATTTAAAATATTGAAGGACAAGGAAAAATTGCCCTACAAAAATGTTTATCTATTACATTCTCACCAGCTACATGTGAGCTTTCTGGTTTCAAATATTATCAACAATATTTTCATAATGAGGAGGTCTAGGGTACCCTGACTACTATTCCTTTAAAAATAATATGTCTTTGCTATTTTCACATGGATTATTTTTCCAGATGACCATGGAATCGTTTTGTCCAATTTCTACCCTCCCAATACAATGGACAAACAAAATCCTTTTTTGTGACTTGGATTGGGATTGTAACCAAAAGTGGGGTCCGGCTGCTCACTGCTCAAAAGCCAATAAAGAGGCAAGGTTGGTGGAAAGGAAAGTTTGCTTTATTTTGGATGCCGGCAACTGGTGGTGGGGGAGGGTGGACACCTGTCCAAAGGCCGACTCCCCCCCTCCTACAATCAGTGGGCAAGAGCTTTCATAGGTTGAGAGAGGGGGCTACATGCAGAAACAGTACAGTCAGCTCTGACAGTCATCTTGAAATTGGTCATCGGTGGTCTGACCAGCATCACCTTGATTGTTTTAGTACAGTTAGTCTTCAGTTCCAGGGTCGGTTTGTTTCCATTTCTTTGAGGCCAGTTCTTGGAATTGTGGCAGCTTATGTCATGGCTACAGCCTGGTCATCATGTGGTTAACTTCTTCCACCTGGTGGGGCTTTCAGTATCTATAAGACAGCTCACAGGTATGGCTCAGAATGTTACCTATAGGGGCTTCCCTGGTGGTGCAGTGGTTGAGAGTCTGCCTGCCGATGCAGGGGACACAGGTTCGTGCCCCGGTCCGGGAGGATCCCACGTGCCGCGGAGCGGCTGGGCCCGTGAGCCGTGGCCGCTGAGCCTGTGCGTCCAGAGCCTGTGCTCCGCGACGGGAGAGGCCACAGCAGTGAGAGGCCCGCGTAACGCAAGAAG
>NC_041225.1:80439889-80451354 GCF_002837175.3 Physeter macrocephalus
CCGCCTGCCGATGCAGGGGACACAGGTTCGTGCCCCGGTCCGGGAGGATCCCACGTGCCGCGGAGCGGCTGGGCCCGTGAGCCATGGCCGCTGAGCCTGTGCGTCCGGAGCCTGTGCTCCGCGACGGGAGAGGCCACAGCAGTGAGAGGCCCGCGTAACGCAAGAAGGAAAAAAAAAAACAACAATGTTACCTATAGCCCTTGAGAAGGAACTAAAGGTCTTTGACTGTGTTTAATAACTGAACTATTATTATTTGGTCTCTTTTGACTGTTTTCCTTTGTTTCTGCATTTTCTCATTTCTCATTTCTTTGGCTAAGGTTTTTCCACAGGCAAAAGGCAGTCAGGGGACATGGGGGGCATAGACCATAGGGTCCTGCTTCGTTTCAGGATGACATTTAATTTATAGAGTAAGATAGAGAGAATTGACATCTTTACTGACATTTCTTATCCAAGAACACAGTTTTTGTTTCCTTTTATTCAGACTTATTTTGTGTTTTTCAACAGAAGCATGCATCATTCTTAAAAGCATTATGTATAATACTCTGTCTATGGATTTAACTAGAATTTATGTGCTATGCCCTTATTGCTGAACTATCGGATCATTTTCCATCTCTTTCTAGATTTGGCAGTGCTGCTGTGAGCATCATTTTGCTTTGCTTTTTGACTGAATTTTGCTGATTTCCTTCGACTATATTTCCAAAAGTGGATCAAAGGATCCGGGCATTTAAAAAGCTCTTGGTAGCTATTGGGAGATTGTGAATTTTTAGAAAGGCTCAAACAATCTACTTTCCTACAAGATGTATAAGAGTACCTATCTGGCTGAACCTTCACTAGCATTTCAAGTTAACATGAATAGGAACTTAGCTTTAATGGGAATGAGGTGTGCGGAGGAACACAGCAGCGTGTGGCTGCCTCTGCCTGTCTGTGAATAAATCTTTTCTTCTTTTCTCCTTTGCTGAATGCTTTCCTTCCAGTAGAGTCAAGAGACAGTGTTCATACTTCACTAAGACTTTGGAGACATGTAGTTTAGTAAATTCTTAGGTCTTTTGGAAATTTCAATTGTCCATGGACATCTAGGAATGGAGGGTAGATTTGGAGAGGTGTATTTCCTTTTTTGCTATGATAAAATTGTCTAGTAGCAGATAAGACAGTTGAGGATCACTCCACCCCCTGCAACACACACAAGAATGACTGAGACCTTGCAAATTGTGCAGAGTAACTTGGGCTGGAGGGGGCCAAGAGGGAGAGCGGTGCCCCAGAGGGCCTCTGGAACAGAAGGGTTCCTCCTGCTTTCCAATAGAAAATGTCAGTCGGATTCCCCATGCCTAGAACCCATTTTAACAAGCAGAATCCAAATTTACTAAGAAAGCCTGGGATGGACACCCAGACAACCCTCCTCCTAAATGCTTCTTTGCTGTGGGGTTATCATGCACTCCTGTGTACTTTGGCAGACACTGAGCATGGGAATTAGACATGTAGAATGCTGTCCTTCCATCTGAAAGCCCCTTTTGTGACCACAACCTTGCCATAGAACCCCCTCCATCAGGATTATTTTGTGGGGTGGGTCGTGCTTTTATAGGGTAGTGTCTTTCAGGGCAAGTCTATTAGGCTTGTAGGATGTTTTAATTGGGGCAGCATAATTGTAGGGTGCTACAAGGGCCCTGGGAAGGGATACTTTATAAATCAGATTATTATGCTTAGCTGTGTTAATGGGCATTTATATGCCTTAAATCCTTCATACAGCAATGGGGTAATAGCCCTTAAGGCCATAGTTACTATTTTGGTTGGGCCCACTTGTAAAACTGGATCTTTTTATTGTGAAGCTGTTTTCAGTTAGAGGAGTACATAAAACCCTTTAAAAGACAGAATTTCAATTTTGTAGTTGCTGTCATGTAGTTTAAATGGTGTTCTACTATATATGTATGTGTGTAAAAATGTAAATATATATACATTTTATATATATATATATATTTAAAAAGCTTAGAACCAAACAGTTAAAATTGTGCTCCTGAAGCAAGACTTAATAATGGAGGACTACAGATCTTACTGGAATCTGGCTAAATGCACACCCTTTCTCCTGATCAGTAATAATTTTGAACTTTTGGGAGACAGATTCTCTTTGGTTTTGTAATGTCATTTCTCAGAGGTTCAGGTCCCCTTGGAAGACTGCAGCCTAGGGATGGGAAGCAGTGTGGAGGACACAGGCTCTGTGACTTACATGGGGGGCTTGAACACGCTGGCGTGTCTTGACGAGGTTTTGCACATCCAAGGCAGACAGAGTGCCTGGCTGGCTCAATGGGAGGTCCTTGAATGGATTGTGGGCAGCTAGCCATGCTAGTTGGGCTGTGTAGATGTGACTGTAATGGGATAAGACTGAAAACTGCACGACAAGGGGGATGGGTTATTTCCCAGATAGAGAGGAACTGGGGCAGTGGGGAGGTCCCATATTAACAGCAAACACCCGGGTCTGCCACTGATTCCCTTTATTTACAGTGAGAGGGCTGTCCCTCCCTTCCAAGAGCACACACCTGCGAACACCCGCTCCATTTTGAGGGAGATGACTGGGAATATTCCGAGGAAGCTGCTCGGGGGGTGGAAACTTTTTCCTAGGTACCTGAGGACTGAGGAGTCAGAGGATGGGACAAATTTCTCCTGGTCTTACTATGTACTTACAAAACTAAGTTTGGTGACTGTGGACTTGTTTCTTCTTTCTCTCTTCTCCCTGACTGCCTGTCCTCTTTCTGGTGCTGAATTTGTTAGTCTGAAGGACCAGCCATCGATGTGGTTTCCACAGCCCTGCTCAGGCTGTTTCAGCCTCCCCTTCTGTACATAAACCCCGTCAGCCGCGTTCCCACATTCGCTCCCAACATTTCTCCTGTATGTGACCCCAGGCCTCTTGTCTGTCTTTTCCCTTCTTGTATATCTGCATCAGGCTATCTCTTCTTTGAAGATTTCTCTCATCACTCTGGGTGTTGCAGACATTAATTATACCAGCTGTTTGGGGTTTATCCTTCCCCACCAGGTATTTATAAACCAAAGAGATGGTGTTAAGAGTTTGTCTCCTGGAGGTGATGAGCCTGATCTGAGTCCTGCTTCTGTCCCCTGCTGGAAGTATAATCCTGGATGTGACGGTTCACCCCTCTGAGCCTCAGTTTCTCATGGAAGACTTGAACCTACCTCATTAATCGTGAGGATTAAACATGATTCAACGCTGTTAAAAGATCTTATCATGGGGGCAGTGGATAGAAAGCACTCAGGAAGAGTTACTTGCTATTATTGTTGCTGTTGTTATTATTTTGATAGACACGTCATGTCCTGACATCATCATAAGGTCCTCGAGAGCTTCCTTGTATCCACCACAGCACCTGGACCTGTGCCTACAGGTGATCTTTGGTGGGGGGAGGGGGTGGGCGTTGAGGACAGCACAGGCCTCATCTCCTCCCAGTGCTGTCCCTTCGGTTTCTAGAACAAGATATTTGGCAGCCCAGAGGCCCTGCTGAGGTTCTTGGCAAATAAACAATAGCGTGTTCTTTAGGAAGCAAATAAAGTGACTTTCCATCAACCTGCAGTTTCCTGTGTGTGTGTGTGTGTGTGTCTCTGTGTGTGTGTGTGTGTGTGTGTGTGTGTGTCTGTGTGTGGTGGAGGGAGGTGAGTGTGGCAAAGAGATGAGGGCTTGCAGAGGTGGGGTGAACAACAGGGAGCTGGTTTCCCCTTTGTCCTGTAGCTTGCTGTTTTTGGAGGCCACATGGTTTAGGGGAAAGAGGACAATGTTAGAGTCAGAAGGCCAGGGATTTGGGGGCCCAATTCTGCCACTTGCCAGCTATGTAAGACTGGGAAATTCACAGTCTTTGGGGGCTGAAGTCTCCACACCTGTAAAGCTGTGCTATTGTACTTCTCAGGGCTGTGGAGGGAATCCATTGAGGTAGTCCCTTGTACCTGCTGTGTGAAAAGTGACACAAATATTAGCTGTTGTAATCGGACATGTCCTGATTGCATTAGTGTAGCTCAGTGATTCCCTTTTTCTTTGCCTTCCTGCCGTGTTCTTCTCTGCCTCTTTATTTGCCCTCTCTCTTCTTCTCCCTCTTCCATTGCTGGGGCAGATCTTTAGTCTGGAAGGAAACAGCAGAGGGAATGGAGCTCCAGATCTCTGGCTGGGTCTTCTGCGCTGCTCTCACTTGGAACATTCCCTCACACCTTTCAGACTGCTCATTGATGAAGTGGCTTGATCCAAATCTGTGCTCAGAGTTCCTTCTCCCCTCGTGCGCATTCCTCAGTGTTACTTTTATCTCCCAGCTAGAGCATGTATTTGGGAGAAAAGATTATGGTTTGTATGGCTTTGTACAAAGGTGGGAACATGGTAAGCAGTTAGTAATTGTTTCCTTAGTGGCACTGCTTGCTGGGGATGGATGAGAAAAATGGGACAAATATCCATATAGCCTGTGGATCAGTAGTCCCTGGAGGGCATGCTTGAGTGGTGGCCCAAAGGGACATGGGCTCAGGCTCCTGACCTCTCTTTTGCGTAGAGTATAGACTTGAGAGGTGGTCTCCAGGATGGAGAGGTGGGTGAGATCTGGCGGTGACTCGACAGGCAAACACTTGTGTTTTTTGTTTTTTGTTTTGAAATATAAGTAGCAGAAACCATCCTATTGCTATTTAATAATTAATGAAGATATGTGTTTATAAAGGCTAACCAGGAAAAAATATTTAATAAAAAATACAGATCTTTTCAAGAGAAACAGCTATAAATAGATATAAAAATAAGATAACTAAATTATTAATAACTTCATCCTACTAAATTTGGAAACGCTATATGAAATGAGAACATTTAGAGAACACTATTAAATGCCTGTGTTGGTTAAAGGAGACACAGAAAAAACTTGAATAAACAGGTAAGCACCAAAAATTGAAATAGCAATCAAAGACCTCCTCTCCAAAAAGGCACCTGGCTCAGGCAGTTTTACAGTTCACTTCTAGCAACCTCAAAATAGAAAAGAGAAAACAAAAAGCTGCCCCACTCATTTCTTTTTTTTTTTTTTTGTGGTACGCGGGCCTCTCACTGTTGTGGCCTCTTCCGTTGCGGAGCACAGGCGCTCCGGACGCGCAGGCTCAGTGGCCATGGCTCACGGGCCCAGCCGCTCCGCGGCACGTGGGATCTTCCCAGACCAGGGCACGAACCCATGTCCCCTGCATTGGCAGGCGGATTCTCAACCACTGCGCCACCAGGGAAGCCCCCCACTCATTTTTGAGTTGAATATAATCTTTATTCTAAAGTTGGATGATGGCAATACAAGAGAAGAAAATTACTGACCTCTTTTGCTTACGATTACAGATATAAAAATCCTAGATAAAATATTGTAGCTAATCAACTGTTAGTAGTTAAAAATATAAATATATTGTCATTTGGGAGGTTTATTCAGAAATAAAAGAATGATTCAACACGGTAATATAATCAACACATTAATAGACTAAAGGAGAAAAAAAATCACATAATTATCTCGGTAGATTCAGAAAGGCATTTAATAAAGCTCAATACCTGTTTGTAATGAAAAACTTAAAGCACAAATTATACTTAGTGGAGAAAGATGCATTCCATTTAACGTCAGAGAGACAAGACAAGGATCTCCATTATCATTCAGTAGTGTTAGCACAATACTGGGCTTCCTAGCCAAGACTATAAATAAAGAAAAAGAAATTAGAGGTGTGAATTAGAGGGGAAGGAATGAAACTGTCATTATTTGCAGATAATGTCATCATTATATAGCAAAAGCAACAGATTGAACTATTAGAATTAAGCAAGGCTGTCAGATGCAAGATCAGCTTACGAATATCAATAGAATTTCTCAACACCAGCAAAAACAGATTAGAAAATATAATTTAAAAAAGAATATATTCATGGCAGCAACCAAAACTATGAAATATTTAAGGATTAACAAAAAGTAGATAAGACTTCTATAGAAGAAATATTGAAAGTCTTAAAAGCTATAGAAGGAAGTCAGAAGAAATGGTCAGAGTAATTTCTATGTATTTGAGTGGGATGACCATATAACATTATGTTTATTCTCCCCAAATTAACTTATAAAGTCAAGGTAATCCCAAGAAAATTCCAGAAGGATTATTTTTTAGGAGTTTGATAAATGTGTTTTAAAAATTGTATGGAAAAGTAAATGTTCATGAATATCTCACAAGTTTGCAAAAGGAGAATGAAGAGAGACATCTTACCCTATCAGATATGGACACATTACTAGCTGTAATGTGGCAAAAAACCAGAGAAACAGAACAGTGTAACAGAGAGCTCAGCAGCAGACCATGTGTATAAAGGAACTTCTGAAATGATAAAGATGAACTGCTAATAAAATTGGATCCTGTGGCCCATTCGATTCCCAAAGATGATTGCAACATTCCCTCCGCTCCCACATACGCTTTTTTACAATGTGACTTTGACACTTTTCCCATTGAAAGGTGGCTTATGTTTCCTCCCTTGATTCTGGGCAGGTTTTGACTACAGTGGAAGTAATGCTTAGTGATTTCTGAAGCTGGATGATATAAAGTGGTACAGCCTTTACCTTTTTTCTTTTTTTCTTGGAACTTAGCCACCATAATGTGAGGAAGCCCGAACAGTCTGTGACAATCAAGGGGCAAGTGGGAAGGAACTGCAGCCTCCAGCCCTCAGCCTTGGTTGAACTCCCAGCTGACAGCCAGCCATATGAACTTGCCAGCGGTAAGTGAGCCATCTTGAAAACACATCCTTCAGCCCCAGGCAAGTCATCTCAGCTGCCACTCCATGGCACAAAGATGAATCATCCTTGCTGATCCCTACCTACAGTGCAGGTATGTGAGCAAAATAAATGTTTGTTTTAGTTGTAAGCCACTACATTTTAGAACATTTTGCTATGCATTGTTTTTTTAAACAGCTCTCTGGCTCACACCATATACAGATATTGACTCTACATCATTAAAGGTAAAACAATACAGTTTGTTAAACATTATGTAGGAGAACATCTTTGGACATAGGAATGGGGAAAGATTTCTTAAGCGAAACCTCAATTGCACATATCATAATTGAAAAATTGGTGAATTTAATTAAATAGAAATTAAATAATTCTGCCCAATGAGGAATTGATAAGTTAACAGACAGATAATAGTTTGGAAGATGTTTGTAAAGTATCAAATTCTAAGGGTCTAATATTTGAAATTTACAAGGAGCTGTTGCAAATCAATAAGAAAAAGATAGGAACCTCTATGAAAAAGTGGGCAAAGTGATAGAAATTGGGTAGTTCACAAGGAAACCCATTTGACTAAAAAGCATATGAAGATGTTAAAACTCACTAGTAATTAGAGAAATAAAAATAAGAATAATAAAATATTATGTTATACCCATCAGGCTGGCAGCACTTGGAAAGCTGAGAGTATTAGTGTCCTAAGGCAGCTGTATCAAAGTACAAAAGACCAGGTGGCTTAAATAACATAGATTTATTATCTCCTAGTTCTGGAAGCCAGAAGTTCAAAATCAAGGTTTTGGCAGGGCTGGTTCCTTCCGAGGGCTGTGAGGGAGTATGTGTTCCATCCCTTTCTCCTAGCTTCTGGTGGTCTGCTGGCAACCTTTGGCATTGCTTGGCTTAGAGATGCATCACTCCAATCTCTGCCTTCATCTTCACATGACATTCTCCCCACATCTTTCTCTTTACATTGTCTGTGTATGTCTGTCTCTGTGTCCAAATTCCACCCCCCTTTTTTTATGTTGGGGGTGGGAGTTTATTAATTAATTAATTAATTTTTGCTGTGTTGGGTTTTCGTTTCTGTGCGAGGGCTTTCTCTTGTTGTGGCAAGGGGGGCCACTCTTCATCGTGGTGCACGGGCCTCTCACTATGACGGCCTCTCTTGTTGCGGAGCACAGACTCCAGACACGCAGGCTCAGTAGTTGTGGCTCATGGGCCTAGGTGCTCTGCGGCATGTGGGATCCTCCCAGACCAGGGCTCGAACCCGTGTCCCCTGCATTAGCAGGCAGATTCTCAACTACTGCCACCAGGGAAGCCCGAAATTTCCCCTTTTTATAAGGACACCAGTCATATTGGATTAGGGCCCACCCTAATGACTTTATCTTAACTTGACTGCATCTGTGAAGACCTTATATCCAATTATGGTCACATTCTGAGCTACTGGGGGCTAGCTCTTCAACATATGTTTTTTGGGGCACATTTCAATCTATAACACTGAGTATTGCTCAGTATTGGTGAGGATGTGAGCCCCAGAAACCCTCAGGCATGGTTGGTGAGAGAAGGGATGGGGGCAGCTTCTTTAGGGAGCACCCTGGCAGTACTTGCACTCACACCACATGATTTAACTTTCCTGCTCCTGGGCATATGTGCTTGAGAATTTCCCACATAGATCTGTAAGGAATCTATATGAGGATGTTCATCTCAGCATTGTTGAGGGAGTGGGGAGCTGGAAGCCTCCTGGTTGTCCATCCTTAGGGTCTGGAAATGTAAAATCTAGTGGCTACGGATTATGGAATATTTTGCAGCATTTAGGAGAAATGGACTAGATGCATGCTTGTCAATATGAATAAATCTTGAAAACATCAGGGATAGGATAATATCTAAAACCTGAGAACATACCATTTCTATATATTAAAATACATGCATGCAAGAAAACAGTCAAAGAATACATACATATAGACATAAAAAATTGTTGTGTATTGTAGGGAGGGAAGTTGGGCTGGGGAATGGAGATGAAAGGAAATTATAAAAATGTGAGAGGAGAAGAGTTATGTATGGACCCAAAGCAATAATGTTTTGTGAACTGAGGAATCTAATCAACCCACCTTGAGTCCTAAAGCACAAACACCTCCCCACTAAATACTCCACTTGCACTAACTTAATGCTTGCCTTGGGAGATGTTTTCTCATGTTACTGCTCTTATTCTGTTTGAAAATACTTTCCTCCTATAGGGAGTCTTAGAATCTTAGGGTTGGAACAGCTCTTCCCTTCAATAGCATCTCCTTGTTGAGTGAGATATAAGAGAAGCAAGATGCACTTCCTATCTTCAGGCCAGTTCATCTAGATGGGGAGAAAACATGCTCAAGAAACAATTAGATAATGACCCAAGACAGTGCGTAATTAAGTGTAAAGATGCATGGGGCAAGCCTGCGACCAGCAAAGGCGGAGGTGCTGCTGGGGAAGAACAGGATGTCTGCTCAGGATAAAAACAGACATATGGCATTTTATTGACTTCAGAAGAATTTAAGTGGAGCCACAGGATTTCCCTGGCCCCTGAGCTTGCTGCCCGTTGCCAGGAGTTGTGGATTACCAACTGCGCTGCCAGGAGGCTCAGAGTTTGCCCTGACCTGCCTCTGGTGAAGGCGGCCAGCAGGAGGGAGGTGCTCTGAATTTACCACCCAGCTTCAACCAGATTTGTTTTACATGAATCCAGGGCTCTAGATTAAGATGTTGCCTGAAGACAATTTTTCCGTGTTAAAAACTTTGAAAACTAGAGGCCTACAGAATAAAGTCCCAGTGGCTCAGTGGGTGTACGGGGCCCAGCCTCCCTGATCTGGCTCTCGCTGACCTTGTGGGCCTCTTCTGATCCCCGAAACTGCAATTTTCTCGAGATCTCCTTGTTCTTACTCAGCTTCTGTCTGCTGAGTGAATTCCTCACATCTTTCAAGGTATAGCTCAAGTGTCTTTTTCTCTTTGCATCCCCTCCTCAACAATCAGCTTCCCCCAATCAGAGCACATCCCTTCCTCCCTTATTAAAGCACTCACTACACACGGTGCTGTGATTGTCTTTGCATCAGGCTATGAGCATCCCATCCCAAAGGTTGAAGGCTAACTTCTCCATCTTTGCAGCTTCAGCATCCAGAAAGGTACCTGGCACATAATAAGTGATAAGTGAACACCTGTTGAGGGAATGTGTGACTGATACATTTGTGCCTCTTACATTTTTAAAGACTTAAAAACCCTAAGAAGATTATGTGGCAGAGACTGTATGTGGCTTGTAAAGCCTAAAATATTTACTATCTGGCCCTTTACAGAAAAATTTGCTGCCCCCTTGGGACTCTATCAGAAGACACAATGCCAAGGTCGTGGGATTCTATAGGCTGTGAAGAGCCGACAACACTGGTTAACACCTACTAGTTGACACTTAGCTAAAATAATAGCTCTTATTATGTGCCAGGCACTGTTCTAAGCACTCTACATATATAAACTCATTTAATTCTCCTCAAAGTCCTATGAGGTAGGTACTATTAGAAGCCCCATTTTACTGAAGAGGAAAATGAGGCACAGGAAGTTTAACTTGGCCAAGGTCCCTCAGTGGCTTTTCTTTTTTTTTAAATTTTATTTTATGTATTTTTTTATACAGCAGATTCTTATTACTTATCCATTTTATACATATTAGTGTATATATGTCAATCCCAATCTCCCAATTCATCACACCACTACTCCCTGCCACTTTCCCCACTTGGTGTCCATACGTTTATTCTCTACTTCTGTGTCTCAATTTCTGCTCTGCAAACTGGTTCATCTGTACCATTTTCTAGGTTCCACATATATGTGTTAATATACTATATATTTTTTTCTCTTTCTGACTTACTTCACTCTGTATGACAGTCTCTAGATGAATCCATGTCTCTACAAATGACCCAATTTCATTCCCTTTGATGGCTGAGTAATATTCCATTGTATATATGTACAACAACTTCTTTATCCGTTCGTCTGTCAGTGGACATTTAGGTTGCTTCCATGACCTGGCTATTGTAAATAGTGCTGCAATGAACATTGGGGTGCATGTGTCTTTTTGAATTATGGTTTTCTCTGGGTATATGCCCAGTAGTGGGATTGCTGGGTCATATGGTAATTCTATTTTTAGTTTTTTAAGGAACCTCCATACTGTTCTCCATAGTGGCTGTATCAATTTACATTCCCACCAGAAGTGCAAGAGGGTTCCCTTTTCTCCACACCCTCTCCAGCATTTGTTGTTTGTAGATTTTCTGATGATGCCCATTCTAACTGGTGTGAGGTGATACCTCATTGTACTTTTGATTTGCATTTCTCTAATAATTAGTGATGTCGAGCAGCTTTTCATGTGCTTCTTGGCCATCTGTATGTCTTCTTTGGAGAAATGTCTATTTAGGTCTTCTGCCCATTTTTGGATTGGGTTTTTTTTTTAATATTGAGCTGCATGAGCTGTTTATATATTTTGGAGATTAATCCTTTGTCCGATTATTCGTTTGCAAATATTTTCTCCCATTCTGAGGGTTGTCTTTTTGTCTTGTTTGTAGTTTCCTTTGCTGTGCAAAAGCTTTTACGTTTCAGTAGGTCCCATTTGTTTATTTTTGTTTTTATTTCCATTACTCTAAGAGGTGGATCAAAAAATACCTTGCTGTGATTTATGTCAAAAGTGTTCTTCCTATGTTTTCCTCTAAGAGTTTTATAGTGCCCGGTCTTACATTTAGGTCTCTAATCCAT
>NC_041225.1:80452191-80453160 GCF_002837175.3 Physeter macrocephalus
CATACACATTTTAAGATTTTTTGTTCTAGTTCTGTAAAAAATGCCATTGGTAATTTGGTAGGGATTGCATTGAATCTGTAGATTGCTTTGGGTGGTATAGTCATTTTCACAATATTGATTCTTCCAATCCAAGAACATGGTATATCTCTCCATCTGTTGGTATCATCTTTAATTTCTTTCATCAGTGTCTTATAGTTTCTGCATACAGGTTTTTTGTCTCCCTAGGTAGGTTTATTCCTAGGTATTTTATTCTTCTTGTTGCAGTAGTAAATGGGAGTGATTCCTTAATTTCTCTTTCAGATTATTCATCATTAGTGTATAGGAATGCAAAAGATTTCTGTGAATTAATATTGTATCCTACTTTACCAAATTCATTAATTAGCTCTAGTAGTTTTCTGGTAGCATCTTTAGGATTCTTTATGTATAGTATCATGTCATTGGCAAACAGCGAGAGTTTCACTTCTTCTTTTCCAGTTTCGATTCCTTTTATTTCTTTTTCTTCTCTGATTGCCATGGCTAGGACTTCCAAAACTATGTTGAATAATAGTGGTGAGAGTAGACCCCCTTGTGTTGTCCTGATCTTAGAGGAAATGCTTTCAGTTTTTCACCATTCAGAATGATGTTTGCTGTGGGTTTGTCATATATGGCCTTTATTATGTTGAAGTAGGTTCCCTCTATGCCCCCTTTCTGGAGCATTTTTTATCATAAATGGGTGCTGAATTTTGTCAAAAGCTTTTTCTGCATCTATTGAGATGATCATATGGTTTTTCTTCTTCAATTTCTTAATATGGTGTATCACATTGATTGATTTGCATATATTGGAGATTCCTTGCATCTCTGGGATAAATCCCACTTATTCATGGTGTATGATCCTTTTAATGTGTTGTTGGATTCTGTTTGCTAGTATTTTGTTGAGGATTTTTGCATCTATATTCATCAGTGATATTGGTCTGTAATTTTCTTTTTTTG
>NC_041225.1:80453321-80454681 GCF_002837175.3 Physeter macrocephalus
GGTGTTAGCTCTTCTCTAAATGTTTGATAGAATTCATCTGTGAAGCCATCTGGTCCTGGACTTTTGTTTTTTGGAAGATTTTTAATCACAGTTTCAATTTCTTTACTTGTGATTAGTCTGTTCATATTATCTATTTCTTCCTGGTTCAGTCTTGGAAGGTTATACCTTTCTAAGAATTCATCCATTTCTTCCATGTTGTCCATTTTATTGGCATAGAGTTGCTTGTCGTTGTATCTTAGGATGCTTTGTTTTTCTGCGGTGTCTGTTGTCAGTTCTCCTTTTTCATTTCTAGTTTTTTTTTTTTTTTTTTTTGCGGTACACGGGCCTCGCACCGTTGTGTCCCCTCCTGTCACAGAGCACAGTCTCTGGATGCGCAGGCCCAGCGGCCATGGCTCACGGGCCCAGCCACTCCGCGGCATGTGGGATCCTCCCGGACTGGGGCACGAACCCGTGTCTCCTGCATTGGCAGGCGGACTCTCAACCACTGCGTGACCAGGGAAGCCCTTTCATTTCTAATTTTATTGATTTGAGTCCTCTCCCTCTTTTTTGGCTTGTATAGCTATAAACTTCCCTCTTAGAACTGCTTTTGCTGCCTCCCATAGATTTCGGATCATCGTGTTTTCATTGTTATTAGTCTCTAGGTATTTTGTGATTCCCTCTTTGATTTCTTTAGTGATCTCTTGGTTTTATTTCTGCTCAGATCTTTATGATTTCTTTCCTTCTGCTAACTTTGGGTTATGTTTGTTCTTCTTTCTCTAATTGCTTTAGGTGTAACGTGAGATTGTTTATTTGAGATTTTTCTTGTTTCTTGAGGTAGGCTTGTATAGCTATAAACTTCCCTCTTAGAACTGCTTTTGCTGCCTCCCATAGATTTCGGATCATCGTGTTTTCATTGTTATTAGTCTCTAGGTATTTTGTGATTCCCTCTTTGATTTCTTTAGTGATCTCTTGGTTATTTAGTAATGTATTGTTTAGCCTCCATGTGTTTGTGTTTTTTACGGTTGTTTCCCCTGTAATTGATTTCTAATCTCATAACGTTGTAGTCAGAAAAGATGCTTGATATGATTTAAATTTTCTCAAATTAACTGAGGCTTGATTTGTGACCCAAAATGTGATCTCTCCTGGAGAATGTTCCATGCGCAGTTGAGAAGAAAGTTTAATCTGTTTTTGGATGGAATGTCCTATAAATATCAATTAAATCTCTCTGGTCTCTTGTGTCATTTAAAGCTTGTTTTTCCTTATTAATTTTCTGTTTGGATGATCTGTCCATTGGGGTAAGTGAGGTGTTAAAGTCCCCCACTATTATCGTGTTATTGTTGATTTCCTCTTTTATAGCTGTTAGCAGTTGCCTTATGTATTG
>NC_041225.1:80455285-80458033 GCF_002837175.3 Physeter macrocephalus
TCTTGGTTGTAGGTTCTTCCCTTTCATCACTTTAAGTATATCATGCCACTCCCTTCTGGCTTGTAGAGTTTCTGCTGAGAAATCAGCTGTTAACCTTATGGGAGTTCCCTTGTATGGTATTTGTTGTTTTTCCCTTGCTGCTTTCAATAATTTTTCTTTGTCTTCAATTTTTGCCAATTTGATTACTATGTGTCTTGGTATGTGTCTCCTTGGGTTTATCCCATATGGGACTCTCTGCACTTCCTGGATTTGGGTGGCTATTTCCTTTCCCACGTTAGGGAAGTTTTTGACTATAATCTCTTCAAATATTTTCTCGGGTCCTTTCTCTCTCTCTTCTCCTTCTGGGACCCCTATAATGCGAATGTTGTTGTGTTTAATGTTGTCCCAGAGGTCTCTTAGGCCGTCTTCATTTCTTTTCATTCCTTTTTCTTTAGTCTGTTCCACAGCAGTGAATTCCACCATTCTGTCTTTCAGGTCACTTATCTGTTCTTCTGCCTCAGTTTTTCTGCTATTGATTCCATCTAATGTAGTTTTCATTTCAGTTATTGTATTGTTCATCTCTGTTTGTTTGTTATTTAATTCTTCTAGATCTTTGTTAAGCATTTCTTGCATCTTCTTGATCTTTGCCTCTGTTCTTTTTCCGAGGTCCTGGATCATCTTCACTATCATTATCCTGAATTCTTTTTCTGGAAGGTTGCCTATCTCCACTTCATTTAGTTGTTTTTCTGGGGTTTTATCTTGTTCCTTCATCTGTTACATAGCCCTCTGGCTTTTCATTTTGTGTGTCTTTCTGTGAATGTGGTTTTTGTTCTACAGGCTGCAGGATTGTAGTTCTTCTTGCTTCTTCTGTCTGCCCTCTGGTGGATGAGGCTATCTAAGAGGCTTGTGGACGTTTCCTAATGGGAGGGACTGGTTTCTCAGTGGCTTTTTCTTAACTGGACCTGAGAATTAGCAGAGTGTGGTGGTCAAGAAGAATGTTCTTGTGGCCTCCAGTCTGGTTTGACTCTCGGCTCCACAGCTTACCTGAGTGTCTAGGTGTAAAGTCCTCAGCTATTACAGCATGGGGACGAGATAAATGCTCCCTCTTATTATTGTGATGCTGCAGAAGTCACACTGACAAATACCTCGTGTTACTCTAATGGAATAGAGAATATGATTCACTACAATTGGTGAAAAGCAGTCAGATTGGGAGGAGAATGGTGCCCTCCAGAGCTCTGTGCCTGTGGGGTGGGCAGTCATAGTTACTGAGTGTGGTATATAAGTGAAGGGGGTATGGAGTGAATGTGGGTAGTGATAGGGTAAGGAAGTAGGATCTGTGCGTGTGTGTGCATGCACACACGTGTGCATACATGTGACAGGGAGAGCGGGAGAATATGGGAGAAAGAGTGTGTGTATGTGTTCAGCCTTTAACATAACTGTAAAACTTGAGAGGCAGAATGAGATGTCTAAGGAGGGTTGATTGAGAAAATTTCTGGGTGAAATCCTGAGTGAGCAGGAGAGCCCTAATCATCAGCTGCTTTAACCCCCTCCTGTCTGGGCAGGGAACAGATGCCTGAGGGTGGCCTACATGCAGACGCAGGGCCAAAACCAAAGCTGAACCCCAGAAGCTATGCGAACAAAGAAGAGAAAGGGAAACTTCTCTGTGCAGCTTCAGGAGCAGCAGGTTAAATCCCCGCAATCGACTTGATAAACCCAGCATCTGTGGAATACCTGAATAGACGATGAATGTTCCCAAAATTGAGGCGGTGGACTTTGGGAGCAACTGTAGACTTGGGGTTTGCTTTCTGCATCTGATTTGTTTTTGGTTTTATGTTTATCTTAGTTTAGTGTTAGTGCTTGTTATCATTGGTTGATTTGTTTATTGGTTTGGTTGCTCTCTTACTTTTATTTTTTTTCCTTTTTTCTGTGTGTGTGTGTGTGTGTGTGTGTGTGTGTGTATATGTTTCTTTGTATGATTTTTTTCTGTTTCGGTTTGCTTTTACCATTTGCCCTAGGGTTCTGTCTGTTCATCTTTTTTGTTTTGCTGTTTTATTTTTTGTTTGTTTGTTTTTTCTTTTTATGAGTGTGTGTATGTATGTTTCTTTGTGTGATTTTGTATGTTTAGTATTGCTTTTACCATTTGTTTTGGGGTTCTGTCTCATCTATTTTTCTTTTTTTTCTCTTCCTTTTCTGCTGAGCCATGTGGCTGGCAGGGTCTTGGTGCTCCGGCCGGGTGTCAGGCCTGAGCCTCCGATGTGGGAGAGCTGACTCCAGGACACTTGTCCATGAGAGTCCTCCCAGCCCCATGTAATATTAATCGGCGAGAGCTCTCCCAGAGATCTCCATCTCAACACTAAGACCGAGCTCCACCCAATGGCCAGCAAGCTCCAGTGCTGGACACCCCATGCCAAACAACTAGCAAGACAGGAACACAACCCCGCCCATTACCAGAGAGGCTGCCTAAAATCATACTAAGTTCACAGACACTGCAAAACACACCACCAGATGTGGCCCTGCCCACCAGAAAGACAAGATCCAGCCCCACCCACCAGAACAGAGGCACCAGTCCCCTCTACCAGGAAGCCTACTCAGGCCACTGAACCAACCTCACCCACTGGGGGCAGACACCAAAAACAATGGAAACTACGAACCTGCAGCCTGCGAAAAGGAGACCCCAAACACAGTAAGTTAAACAAAATGAGAAAATAGAGAAATATGCAGCAGATGAAGGAGCAAGGTAAAAACCCACCAGAGCAAACAAATGAAGAG
>NC_041225.1:80458260-80458845 GCF_002837175.3 Physeter macrocephalus
ATGGAGGAAATACAAGAAACGTTTAACAAGGACCTAGAAGAACTAAAGAGCAAACAAACAATGATAAACAACACAATAAATGAAATTAAAAATACTATAGAAAGAATCAATAGCAGAATAACTGAGGCAGAAAAACTCATAAGTGACCTGGAAGATAGAATAGTGGAAATAACTACCACAGAGCAGAAAAAAGAGAAAAGAATGAAAAGAACTGAGGACAGTCTCAGAGACCTCTGGGACAACAGTAAACGCACCAACATTGTAGTTATGAGGGTCCCAGAAGAGAAGAGAAAAAGAAAGGGTCTGAGAAAATATTTGAAGAGATTATAGTCGAAAACTTCCTTAACATGGGAAAGGAAATAGTCAAGTCCTGGAAGAGCAGAGAGCCCCATACAGGATAAACCCAAGGAGAAACACACCAAGACATGTATTAATCAAACTATCGCAAATTAAATACAAAGAAAAAATATTAAAAAACAGCAAAGGAAACGCAAAAAATAACATATAAGGGAATCTCCGTAAGGTTAACAGCTGATCTTTCAGTAGAAACTCTGCAAGCCAGAAGGGAGTGGCAGGACATATATA
>NC_041225.1:80459260-80462332 GCF_002837175.3 Physeter macrocephalus
CGCGGCATGTGGGATCCTCCCAGACCGGGGCATGAACCCGGTTCCCCTGCATCGGCAGGCGGACGCGCAACCACTGCGCCACCAGGGAAGCCCCGCCAGGCAGGACATATTTAAAGTGATGAAACGGAAAAAACCTACAAGCAAGATTACTCTACCCAGCAAGGATCTCATTCAGATTCAACAGAGAAATTAAAACCTTTACAGAAAAGCAAAAGGTAAGAGAATTCAGTATCACCAAACCAGCTTTATAACAAATGCTAAAGGAACTTCTCTAGGTGGGAAACAAAAGAGAAGGAAAAGACCTAGAAAAACAAAACCAAAACAATTAAGTAAATGGTAATAGGAACATACACGTCGATAATTACCTTAAATGTAAATTGATTAAATGCTTCACCCAAAAGACACAGACTGGCTGAATGGATACAAAAACAAAACCCATATATGCTGTCTACAAGAGACCCACTTCAGACCTAGGGACACATAGAAACTGAAAGTGAGGGGATGCAAAGAGATATTCCATGCATTGGAAATCAAAAGAAAGCTGGAGTAGCAATTCTCATATCAGACAAAATAGACTTTAAAATAAAGACTATTACAAGAGACAAAGAAGGACATTACATAATGATCAAAGAATCAATCTAAAATCATAGTAGGGGACTTTAACACCCCACTTTCACCAATGGACAGATCATCCAAAATGAAAATAAATAAGGAAACACAAGCTTTAAATGATATATTAAACAAGATGGACTTAATTGATATATATAGGACATTCCAGCCGGAAAGAAAAGAATACACTTTCTTCTCAAGTGCTCATGGAACATTCTCCAGGATAGATCATATCTTGGGTCACAAATCAAGCCTCGGTATATTTAAGGAAATTGAGATCTTATCAAGTATCTTTTCCAACCACAACACTATGAGACTAGAATCAATTACTGGAAAAAAAACTGTAAAAAATGCAAACACATGCAGGCTAAACAATATGCTGCTAAATAAACAAGGGACCACTGAAGAAATCAAAGAGCAAATAAAAAAATACCTAGAAACAAACAACAATGAAAAAACAATGACCCAAAACCTATGGGATGCAGCAAAAGCAGATCTAAGAAGGAAGTTTATAGCACTACAATCCTACCTCAAGAAACAAGAAAAATCTCAAATAAACAACTTAACCTTACACCTAAAGCAATTAGAGAAAGAAGAACAAAAGAAATGAAGGAAACAATAGCAAAGATCAATAAAACTAAAAGCTGGTTCTTTGAGAAGATAAATAAAATTGATAAACCATTAACCAGACTCATCAAGAAAAAAGGGAGAAGACTCAAATCAATAGAATTAGAAATGAAAAAGGAGAAGTAACAACTGACACTGCAGAAATATAAAGGATCATGAGAGATTACTACAATGAACTATATGCCAATAAAATGGACAACCTGGAAGAAATGGACAAATTCTTAGAAAAGTACAACCTTCCATGACTGAACCAGGAAGAAATAGAAAATATGAACAGACCCATCATGAGCACTGAAATTGAAACTGTGGTTAAAAATTTTACAACAAACAAAAGTCCAGTGCCAGATGGCTTCACAGGTGAATTCTGTCAAGCATTTAGAGAAGAGCTAACAGCTATCCTTCTCAAACTCTTTGGAAATACAGTAGAGGCAGAAGACTCCCAAACTCATTCTACAAGTCCACCATAACCCTGATACCTAAACCAGACAAAGATGTCACAAAAAAACAAAACTACAGACCAATATCATGGATGAACATAGATGCAAAAATCCTCCACAAAATACTAGCAAACAGAAGCCAATGGCACATACACCATGATCAAGTGGGGTTTATCCCAGGAATGCAAGGATTCTTCAATATACTCAAATCAATCAATGTGATACGCCATATAAACAAACTGAAGGATAAAAACCATATGATAATCTTAATAGATACAGAGAAAGCTTTCGACAAAATTCAACACCGATTTATGATAAAAACTCTCCAGAAAGTGGGCATAGAGGGAACCTACCTCAACATAATAAAGGCCATATATGAGAAACCCACAGCTAGTATCATGCTCAATGGTGAAAAACTGAAACCATTTCCTGTAAGATTAGGAACAAGACAAGGGTGCCCACTCTCACTACTATTATTCAACATAGTTTTGGAAATTTAAGCCTTGGTAATCTAAGAAGAAAAAGAAATAAAAGGAATCCAAACTGGAAAAGAAGTAAAACTGTCACTGTTTGCAGATGACATGATACTATATGTAGAAAATCCTAAAGGTGCCTCCTGAAAACTACCAAAGCTAATTAATGAATTTGGTAAAGTAGCAGGATGCAAAATTAATGCACAGAAATCTCTTGCATTCCTATAAGCTAACATTGAAAAATCAGAAAGAGAAACTAAGGAAACACTCCCATTTGCCATTGCAACAAAAAGAATAAAATATCTAGGAATAAACCTACCTAAGGAGACAAAAGACTGTATGCGGAAAACTATAAGACACTGATGAAAGAAATCAAAGATGGTACAAACTGATGGAAAGATATACCATGTTCTTGGATTGGAAGAATCAACATTGTGAAAATGACTATACTACCCAAAGCAATCTACAGATTCAGTGTAATCCCTATAAAACTACCAATCTCATTTTTCACAGAGCTAGAACAAAAAACTTTCACAATTTTTATGGAAATACAAAGACCCCAACTAGCCAAGGAATCTTGAGAAAGAAAAATGGAGCTGGAGGAATCAGGATTCCTGACTTCAGACTATACTACAAAGCTACAGTAATCAAGACAGTATGGTACTGACACAAAAACAAATATAGATCAATGGAACAGGATAGAAAGCCCAGAGATAAACCTATACACATATGGACACCTTATCTTTGACATAGGAGGCAAGAATATACAATGGAGAAAAGACAGCCTCTACAATAAGTGGTGCTGGGCAAACTGGACACCTACAGGTAAAAGAATGAAATTAGAACACTCCCTATAACCATACTCAAAAATAAACTGAAAATGGATTAGAGACCTAAATGCAAGACTGGACACTATAAAACAATTA
>NC_041225.1:80462922-80465043 GCF_002837175.3 Physeter macrocephalus
GAAATGAAGGAAACAATAGCAAAGATCAATAAAACTAAAAGCTGGTTCTTTGAGAAGATAAATAAAATTGATAAACCATTAACCAGACTCATCAAGAAAAAAGGGAGAAGACTCAAATCAATAGAATTAGAAATGAAAAAGGAGAAGTAACAACTGACACTGCAGAAATATAAAGGATCATGAGAGATTACTACAATGAACTATATGCCAATAAAATGGACAACCTGGAAGAAATGGACAAATTCTTAGAAAAGTACAACCTTCCATGACTGAACCAGGAAGAAATAGAAAATATGAACAGACCCATCATGAGCACTGAAATTGAAACTGTGGTTAAAAATTTTACAACAAACAAAAGTCCAGTGCCAGATGGCTTCACAGGTGAATTCTGTCAAGCATTTAGAGAAGAGCTAACAGCTATCCTTCTCAAACTCTTTGGAAATACAGTAGAGGCAGAAGACTCCCAAACTCATTCTACAAGTCCACCATAACCCTGATACCTAAACCAGACAAAGATGTCACAAAAAAACAAAACTACAGACCAATATCATGGATGAACATAGATGCAAAAATCCTCCACAAAATACTAGCAAACAGAAGCCAATGGCACATACACCATGATCAAGTGGGGTTTATCCCAGGAATGCAAGGATTCTTCAATATACTCAAATCAATCAATGTGATACGCCATATAAACAAACTGAAGGATAAAAACCATATGATAATCTTAATAGATACAGAGAAAGCTTTCGACAAAATTCAACACCGATTTATGATAAAAACTCTCCAGAAAGTGGGCATAGAGGGAACCTACCTCAACATAATAAAGGCCATATATGAGAAACCCACAGCTAGTATCATGCTCAATGGTGAAAAACTGAAACCATTTCCTGTAAGATTAGGAACAAGACAAGGGTGCCCACTCTCACTACTATTATTCAACATAGTTTTGGAAATTTAAGCCTTGGTAATCTAAGAAGAAAAAGAAATAAAAGGAATCCAAACTGGAAAAGAAGTAAAACTGTCACTGTTTGCAGATGACATGATACTATATGTAGAAAATCCTAAAGGTGCCTCCTGAAAACTACCAAAGCTAATTAATGAATTTGGTAAAGTAGCAGGATGCAAAATTAATGCACAGAAATCTCTTGCATTCCTATAAGCTAACATTGAAAAATCAGAAAGAGAAACTAAGGAAACACTCCCATTTGCCATTGCAACAAAAAGAATAAAATATCTAGGAATAAACCTACCTAAGGAGACAAAAGACTGTATGCGGAAAACTATAAGACACTGATGAAAGAAATCAAAGATGGTACAAACTGATGGAAAGATATACCATGTTCTTGGATTGGAAGAATCAACATTGTGAAAATGACTATACTACCCAAAGCAATCTACAGATTCAGTGTAATCCCTATAAAACTACCAATCTCATTTTTCACAGAGCTAGAACAAAAAACTTTCACAATTTTTATGGAAATACAAAGACCCCAACTAGCCAAGGAATCTTGAGAAAGAAAAATGGAGCTGGAGGAATCAGGATTCCTGACTTCAGACTATACTACAAAGCTACAGTAATCAAGACAGTATGGTACTGACACAAAAACAAATATAGATCAATGGAACAGGATAGAAAGCCCAGAGATAAACCTATACACATATGGACACCTTATCTTTGACATAGGAGGCAAGAATATACAATGGAGAAAAGACAGCCTCTACAATAAGTGGTGCTGGGCAAACTGGACACCTACAGGTAAAAGAATGAAATTAGAACACTCCCTATAACCATACTCAAAAATAAACTGAAAATGGATTAGAGACCTAAATGCAAGACTGGACACTATAAAACACTTAGAGGAAAACATAGGCGGAACCCTCTATGACATCAATCACAGCAAGATCCTTGTTGACCCACCTCCTAGAGAAATGGAAATAAAAACAAAAATGAACATATAGGATCTAATGAAACTTAAAAGCGTTTGCACAGCAAAGGAAACCATAAACAAGATGAAAAGACAACCCTCAGAATGGGAGAAAATATTTGCAAGTGAAGCAACTGACAACAGATTAACCTCCAAAATTTACAAGCAGGTCATGCAGCTCAATATCAAAAAA
>NC_041225.1:80468183-80468783 GCF_002837175.3 Physeter macrocephalus
AAGAAATAAAAGGAATCCAAACTGGAAAAGAAGTAAAACTGTCACTGTTTGCAGATGACATGATACTATATGTAGAAAATCCTAAAGGTGCCTCCTGAAAACTACCAAAGCTAATTAATGAATTTGGTAAAGTAGCAGGATGCAAAATTAATGCACAGAAATCTCTTGCATTCCTATAAGCTAACATTGAAAAATCAGAAAGAGAAACTAAGGAAACACTCCCATTTGCCATTGCAACAAAAAGAATAAAATATCTAGGAATAAACCTACCTAAGGAGACAAAAGACTGTATGCGGAAAACTATAAGACACTGATGAAAGAAATCAAAGATGGTACAAACTGATGGAAAGATATACCATGTTCTTGGATTGGAAGAATCAACATTGTGAAAATGACTATACTACCCAAAGCAATCTACAGATTCAGTGTAATCCCTATAAAACTACCAATCTCATTTTTCACAGAGCTAGAACAAAAAACTTTCACAATTTTTATGGAAATACAAAGACCCCAACTAGCCAAGGAATCTTGAGAAAGAAAAATGGAGCTGGAGGAATCAGGATTCCTGACTTCAGACTATACTACAAAGCTACAGTAATC
>NC_041225.1:80469370-80469818 GCF_002837175.3 Physeter macrocephalus
GAGGGTTGGAGGGAGGGAGACGCAAGAGGGGGGAGATATGGAGATATATGTATATGTATAGCTGATTCACTTTGTTATACAGCAGAAACTAAGACACCATTGTAAAGCAATTATACTCCAAAACAGATGTTCAAAAATAAAGTGCTGGGAAAACTGGACAGCTACATGTAAAAGAATGAAATTAGAACACTTCCTAACACCATACACAAAAATAAACTGAAAATGGATTAAAGACCTAAATGTAAGGCCAGACACTACAAAACTTTTAGAGGAAAACATAAGCAGAACACTCTATAACATTAATCACAGCAAGATCCTTTTTGACCCATCTCCTAGAGAAATGGAAATAAAAACAAAAATAAACAAATGGGACCTAATGAAACTTAAAAGTTTTTGCACAGCAAAGGAAACCATAAACAAGACGGAAAGACAACCCTCAGAATGGGAG
>NC_041225.1:80469973-80492716 GCF_002837175.3 Physeter macrocephalus
ATCAAAAAAACAAACAACCCAATCCAAAAATGGGTGGAAGACCTAAATAGACATTTCTCCAAAGAACATATACAGATGGCCAACAAACACATGAAAGGGTGCTCAACATCACTAATCATTTGGGAAATGCAAGTCAAAACTACAATGAGGAATCACCTCACACCGGTCAGAATGACCATCATCAAAAAATCTACAAACAATAAATGCTGGAGAGGGTGTGGAGAAAAGGGAACCCTCTTGCACTGTTGGTAGGTATGTAAATTGATACAGCCACTATGGAGAACAGTATGGAGGTTCGTCAAAAAACTAAAAATAGAACTACCATACGACCCAGCAATCCCACTACTGGGTATATACCCTGAGAAGACCATAATTCAAAAAGAGTCATGTACCACAATGTTCATTGCAGCTCTGTTTACAATAGCCAGGACCTGGAAGCAACCTAAGTGTCCATTGACAGATGAATGGATAAAGAAGATGTGGCACATATATACAATGGAGTATTACTCAGCCATAAAAAGAAACGAAATTAAGTTATTTGTTGTGAGGTGGATGGACCTAGAGACTGTCATACAGAGTGAAGTAAGTCAGAAAGAGAAAAATAAATATTGTATAATATTGCTTATATGTGGAATCTAGGAAAATGGTACAGAACTTATTTGCAAAGCAGAAATAGAGTCACAGATGTAGAAAACAAACTTAAGTTTACCAAGGGGGGATGGGGGGTGGGATGAATTGGGAGATTGTGATTGACATATATACATTACCTTATATAAAATGGGTAACTAATGAGAACCTACTGTATAGCACAGGGAACTCTACTCAATGCTCTGTGGTGACCTAATTGGGAAGGGAATCTAAAAAAGAGCGGATATATATATATATATCAGTTATATATGTATAACTGACTCACTTTTCTATACAGCAGAAACTAACACAACATTGTAAAGCAACTATACTCCTATAAAAATTAATTTTAAAATAAAAATAAAATAAAAGACATAGGTTAAAAATTTTTAATGGAAAAAATTATACCATGAAAATGTGAATTGTCAAAAAGCTGGATTATCAATTAATATAAGGTAAAGAAGACTTCAAGATGAGGAATATTAGCAGAGATAAAGAGGATATTTCATAATGATAGATGAGTCAATTCATCAAGAAGGCATAAAAAGTATGAAATGTGTACACATGTAATAGCAAAGCTTCAAAATACCTGAAGGAAAAACTAACAACAGAAAGAAGAAACAGGCAAACCTACAATTACAGTTGGAAGTTCAGCATGTCTTTTTTGGTAATTTATAGAACAAGTATCAAGGAAGGGAGGAAGGGAGGAAAAAATATAGACCAATACTGTTCATAAACATAGGCAAAAAAAAATCCTTAACAAAATGTTAGCAAATCAAATTCAGCAGTATATAAAAAGGTCAATAAAACATGATTAAATAGTCCATATCTCAAGAATGTGTAAGGTTGGGTTGACATTCAAAAGTTACTCAATGTAATTCACCACATGAACAGAATAAAAGATAAAAACCACCTCATCATTCCAAGAGAAACAGAAAGCATTACACAGATTCAGCATCCATTCATGATTAAAACTTTTCAGCAATCTAAGCATCTGAAAATTTTACAGCTATTGTCATACTTAATGGTGAATTATTGAATAATTTCTCCCTAAGAGTGGGAACAAGGTACTGATGCCCACTCTCACTACTTCTATTAAGGAAAACTAGCTATTGCCATAAGGCAAGAAAAAATGTTTTAAATTCATGAAAATCAAAACCATTGTGCTGAGTGTAAGAAGCCATACACAAAACAGAATGTAGTGTGATTCTATTTATATAAAGTTAAAGAATAGGAAAAACTAATCAAATGTGGGAAAAAATTTTTTTTAATATTTCTTTACAGGTAGGAGCAGGGATTTACTAAGAAGTAACACAAGGGAACCTCCTGAGGAGGTACTAGTGTTTCCTATCTTAGAAGAGGTTTGTGCTTGTTCATACTCAACAAATGGCACACTTAAGATATGTATATTTCATTGTGTGTAAATTTTATCTCAAAATTTTAAAAAGGAACCATAAATTTTGAATCTAGTTAATGATATGCATGCAGAAGTATTTTGGGCAAATGAAATGATGTCTGTGACTTACTTTGAAATGTATCATCGAAATAAAATGGATTAATGGGTAAAGGGATGAATATTTGGATAGATATGTGATAAAGTAAGTAGAGTAAAATGTTCATGTAGATTCAAGATGGTGGGCATTTGGATAATCATTGTATTATTCTTTCAACTTTTCTGTACTTCTGGAAAGTTTTAAAATAAAATCTTAAATAAAATCAGTGATCTAAATTTCTACTTTAACAAGCTGGAAAAATAGGATCAGCTACAAAAAACTTAGAGCTAACCTTATATGAACAGTAAAGTATTAAATTATTTTTTTCTAAGTTCAGCAACAAGGCAAGGATGTCCTTTCTCAATATATATATATATTTTGTGTGTGTGTGTGTGGTACGCGGGCCTCTCACTGCTGTGGCCTCTCCCACCGCGGAGCACAGGCTCCGGACGCGCAGGCTCAGCGGCCATGGCTCACGGGCCCAGCCTCTCCGCGGCATGTGGGATCTTCCTGGACCGGGGCACGAACCCGTGTGGAGGGAGGGAGACGCAAGAGGGGGGAGATATGGAGATATATGTATATGTATAGCTGATTCACTTTGTTATACAGCAGAAACTAAGACACCATTGTAAAGCAATTATACTCCAATAAAGATGTAAAAAACAAAATAAAAAAACAAAGATCATGTTAACAAGGGTGGAACCCTGAGGAGAGAAAACATTTCAAAGGTGAAATTTTATTCTTAATAGATAAGCTGAATAGCAGTTCTCAGTTTTGAGGGGCTTTTTCAATGCTTTAATGCTAAATGATCTAATTTTGACATCAAACATTCTAGTCAAACACAGTGGATATAAAATGATTGGGTTTTTTATGTTTAAATGGTGTGTGTGTGTGTGTGTGTGTGTGTGTGTGTGTGTGTGTGTGTGTGTGAATGTATGGTGGGAAAGACTTGGGCAGGTGGGAGCTGGTGTGTGTTGGGGTAGTTATAGAAAAAAACAATCTATTTTGGCTGATTATTTCACTATGTTTCATTCAGATTTATTTTTTGTTTTTTTTTGTGGGGGGTCTTTTTTGTTCTGCATTGATTTATTATCTTTCCACCAAGATATTACAGGGAGAGAAGTGCATTTTTTAAAGTATGTATAATGCAAGTCACACCCGGGAGGATGAAAAATTACTAAGTTGTTGTCCATGCGCGGTTGAGTATTATATGTTGAGACTTTGGTTTTTCAACAATAGCTAATTTTCAATAAAGAGATTATCCTGTAAAACTGAAATAACTTTGGAAAGGAGTCAAAGTTTCACAGTTATGTGGTAGAGGTTTGCTGTTATCACTGGTTAACTCTAATTAACACAAGAATAGATTCAGATGACATCGCAGGGAGGTGTAAGTGCCTTTGTTGTGCGACTGACTGCTTGTGGAAAAACCAACTCTTGCAGAAAACGTAGACTTTGCAGCCATTGGAATATAATTATGTGCGTTTTGTTTGTTTTCACAGAACAGATGCAAGACAAAGAACATAGTATGAGATATTGGAATGTAATTTCGAAACATATGTTTCCAAAATTATGGAAACATTCTGGATGATAAATAAATCCTTTCAGCCTCAGAGGGTACAGGCTTGTAAAGCTGAGGGGAGCCGGGTGTTGGGAAGGGGAGGGACGTGGTTTAAGTAATAGGCTGAAGAGTAGCACATCAAAGCTATTAAAGCATAAACCCCCAGATTTAAAAATGTGAGAGGCAAAAGATTATGTAGCGTGGTCTGGCAGCTTTATAGAGCCCATTCCAAATGAGGGATAGAACAAAAGAATGTGTGATCGAAGCTCCTGAAGAGATTTATTTCAGGAGAGAGTCAAACATTTTGCTCTGATACCAATTAACCAGGAAAAAGCACCACGTCATAAATGCCCATATTAAAAATGTAAATCCCACACCCGAGGGTGTATTGAAGACAGGTCACAATGCTTTGAAGATGGAATGCATAAAGAGATAACAGGAAGAGAGCATTCCAACCGCCCAGCCTACCTGCTTAGTTCTGTGTCCTGTCTGCTGGCGAGATTTTCAATGGGGAAGAAGGCTCTTGTTTGGGATAGTTTGGCCACTTGACCTGTTATAATGTGGGGTTTCCATCCCGTCCAAGAGAATTTATTATGGCAACTCCAGAAGACCCTCTTTATCACACCTTTTCATCTGTACTAGTCTGGAGATGCTCCAGAGATTTCTATTATTATTTTGGATAGTATAGTTCACATAAGGGATGTGTAGACGTATTTAGAAAATACAGAGTGAAAACCCTCAAGTGCTATGTATAGCACTTTTATGCCTTTTAAAGTATATTCACCTCAGTTAACTTAGTTATTCCTCACCATAATTCTGTGCAAAAGGAAAAGCACATAGAGTCTTTGCCTTTAGAGCTTGGGATGAATTTAGGATGATTCAGCCCAACCCTTTCATAGTGGAAAAGAGGGCCGAGGAGATTGAGAGATATTTATACCCATTAGCCTACTAGGGAAACTGAACAAGAAGAGAGCTGACTTTCTCAGCCACCGATAGCATTGTGTGTTGAATTGTGGGTTTCTCTCATTGATAATACGGCACCCCAGTTTTCCGGAAAAGAAAATACACTAAAAATTCAAATAAAAACTTGTTTGGAATAGAGATGTCTGTTGCTACAAAAATATTCAACTCATCATTACTGAGCTAAGATAATAAATCTCTTTACCTTTTGTATTTTGGTGCACTGAAACATTATCTCTTTCTGATCATAGGTGTTGCTTCATTATTTAAAGCATACTTGTTATTGCAGGAAAGACAAGCTCGCATTTGATTTATAATGGAATGATTGTGCTTTGAGTTAAATGAAAGTTCAAAGGAAAATGAATTCTAAATAGGAATAATTGAAGAGATTCAAGGTTCATTTGAGTTTATATTCATCAAGGCAATTGTCTCCAGAAATCCTCTTATTTAAAGCAACAAGACAGATCGTAACTTACAAACTTTGCCTTTATGACATCACTTTATTCTATATATCATAATCAGAAATGTTAAGCCTCAGCAGTAATTTATACAAAACGTATTGTTACAGAGTTATAAATGTCATTAAGTGGTAGACTTATGACTCAGTGTCATGCAAGTTGAACCCTGGATTTTAAAAAATTACCCATAATGCAAGTATTCTATAAAAATATTCTTAGTCCTTTCTCCTCCAGAGCGGTTTCATATTAAAAGTTCAGTTTCATTTTACACCTGTACTCTGCTCTGGGAAGTGCAACCTTTATTTCTCCTTCATGTTTTTAAAGTCACCTTCTTAATTCTGGTAGAACATAACTCAAACAACTGAAAATGTTAGGAATGGATTTACAGTCCCTCTGGCTATTCTCTATCTGGGATGGAAAGGAGAGTGAAGCTGGATATAACTTTTCCTGCCATCAAGAGACACCTAGAGAGAAGAGGTGATGAATTGTAATGTGCCAACTAATTTTGATTATTCAGGACTTGTCATGGAATCTATGGATTATTCAGGTCTCTGGTTTTCAATTTTGGCTAAGTTTGCTGTTCAGTGGCACCTCTGGTGGTCAGGGATAACTGTCCACCTATGGTGGGTCTCCGAAGAGATAGTGGCAAACGAATGACCCCCTTCTGAGCCTCACTCTTTGTCAGACACAGGGTAGAATTTTCACAAATATATTATTTCATTAAATCTTCACATTAAACTTGTAAGAAAGCTACTATCATCCCACTTTATAGATGATAAAGGCTCAGCGTAATTCCTTCATTTCTCAAATCTTTATTGAGTGTATTCTACATTCTAGTCCCTGGGAAAAGGTGGTAAATGAAAGAGATGTGGTCTCTGCCCACTCTGAGCTTAGAATGCAGTATGGAAAAAATTAGACAAATCATCCCACATATAAATTATAAAATTACAAACGGTGATACATGTTATGATGAAAAATTATTATGGATTAAGAAGTTCATGAAAAGGGGGTCTGCTCTGATTTGTGGGGTCAGAGAGGGTGTCCCTGAGGGTGTAATGTTTGAGCTGACAACTAAAGGATGGAGTAGAAGTCGTCAAAATTTGCACAGCTAGCCAGCGGCAGAGCTTGGATTCAAACTCAGGTCTGCCTGACACCAGATTCTATCCATATCACAGTATTACATGCAGTTGAAACTGCACTGAAATCAGCCCTTTGACTCCAGCCACCAGCCACGCTCCACCAGCTTCTACCTCCGTGGACTCCGTGTCTGTGGGAGTTGGTGATGGTGGATTGGAGGCAACCGTGGGTCCCAGTGGCTTCTCAGCAAGTTACACCCACAACACGAAGCAGCCCGCCCTCTCTGCATTCTTTCCATTTTCTTCATGGTTCCATCTAGGTTGAACTTGGGCACTGGTGGCAGGGGTGAACTTCTGGCGTTGCTCCTGGTGGGGGAGAGGCCAATTTCCAGCATTTGGGAGGGGCTTGATGGATGACCCACTCAAGACTAAGTTCAGAAACATTGCCTGGTGCTTCTCAAGCTTCCTGGAGCCCGCCTCCTAGTCTAACTCCCTTTGCTCAACCCTACCTCCCCGATCTAAAGCCATTGTGGGGATTGGCTACCTGCCTGAAGAACTCCCCTACTCTCTGAGGAGCTGTGGCGGGGATTCTGGGAGCAGCTGCCGGAGGGTGGTTGGAGTCCGACCAAACATTCCTCGCTCATATTTCTACCCGGTTTGTGTCTGTGGGGCGAGCTGCCCTGGTGGACGCGGTGGCCACCCAGAGCCGTACCTTCCAGCTGGGCACAGGGGTGGGAACAGCTGACGATGGAGGAGAGAAGTCTGGGAAATGGAACACTTTTGCTGATTTTTCTCCCCTCCTCCAGATTACAGAAAGGGCAGTGATTCCTCAAAGATATTGAGGCACTGGGTAACTCTTCAAAGGCATTCCTCCAAAAAACAAAAAACAAAGACAAAAAAGCCTGGGAAAAAAGTCTTTCTCTTAAAGCCTAAATTTCCACCGCTGGTGATTTATTCTTTTGGGTTAAGCAGCATTACCTTTTTGGTTCAGTGCTTTTGTTAAGATGCATAGTCTGGGGAGAAGGAAAGCTTTTAGTCCTGGACACCTTAATGTGAATGAGTTTGTCATTTCCCTTTTCTGTGCCTGGTGGAAGGGCCGCTGGGTATGGCATGGGTATCTCGGGGAATAGGTTGCTAAAGAGTGGTCACGTAGGTGGCATCCACTTTCACTGGTCCCAGCTCTCCAGTCTTCCTTTAGCAAAAAGCAACAATAAGTTATGATCACTAGGGGGCGGAAGCAGGCCAGCAATTGGTCTCTAGTCCTTGTTATCAGTTCTGAAAACCAAAGTTGGCAAATACGCGTTACTAGTGCTCTCTTTTTCTTAGGAATCCAGAGTTGCTTCAAGATGGTATGATGTGTGGTTTAGGCCACAGTAGAGCAATGAAGCAACTCCCCAGGAAATAAAAGCCCCATGTAGGTAAAGCAGATACCCAGCAGATTCCATCAATGAATCTGGGTATTGTTCTCCCATTGTTTTTATTCTGAAGATTTCTCAGAGCGAAAATTCAAATGAGAACATCTGAAGCCCAACTGGTTTGTCAAATAGATATCGGTACCGTTGATGTTACAAAAGGGTGAAAACTGACATAAAGGTGTATTTTTCTTATTATGGAGAACACACTTTCTGGAGGAATGGTGAAAAAGAATCCCCCTTGCAGTCAAACATATATTGTACTGTTACGGATGGCTCTGTTCTTACCGAATAAATCTTGTTTAGCAGCTTACCTCCAGAGTAAATAATAAATCACTGCTGAAAGCTCCAGGCATTTAGCTCTGTCTGGGCAGTAAAACTTTGCAATGGTCTTGACAGCATTTTTAAAATCATAATTGCTTAGGAAAAGTGATTCTGGATGTCTTAAAATGTTCAGAATTAAAGAGTAGCTGTTCCTTTGAGGAAAATTTTCCTAATGCTGTGTATGTGTGTTATCCTTTATATGAAGTCTAGATGATAATCTACAGACCCTCTTCATTTCTATTAAGAATGTGCAAGAATTTGACTAGAAGCACAACCATATGCATCACACTCAGGTTTTATAGGAAACTTTGTGACAATTAGGGCAACAATGCTTAGTTATCTGTGCATAGTACACTATATGCAGGCGGAAATGGGTCGTCCTAAAATTCATATGTTGAAAACTAGCCCCAATACCTCAGAATGAGACTGTATTTGGAGTTAGGGTCTTTAAATGAGGTCATTAGAATGTGCCCTAATCCAATATGACTGGCTTTCTCGTAAGAAGAGGAAATGTGGAGACAGATACACACAGAGGGAAGATCATGTGAAGACACAGGGAGAAGACAGCCATCCACAAGCCAAGGAGGGAGGCCTCAGAGGAGACCAACCCTGCAGGTACCTTGATCTCAAACTTTTAGCTTCCAGAGCTGGGAGGAAATAAATTTCTGTCATTTGAGCCAGCTAGTCTGTGGCCTTTTGTAATGGCCTCTCTAGTTAACTAACTAACTATACATACATACATACATATATATATATATATATAATGTATATATATATATATAATGTATATATATATATAAATTGCTTTCAAAAGTCAATGTATTAAAAGGCTATTTTTGCATATTTAAAATAGAGCTCATGATCTGTGTTTAACAGTTTTAATATCAGTAATTTTGAAGTAGAATTGTTTAAAATGAAGTAAAATCTTTACAGAAACTCATATTATTGAGCTAATCACCCCTCTGTAAGTTGCAGATGAACTCAGTCCACTGTATTTGTTCCTGGATTCTCTGTAACTACCCGACTCTTTTCAATTTCTCAGCCTTGGCAAGCAGGAAGTTTCCTTTGGATGTTGCTCTTTTCTATCTTTCCCCCAAATCATCATTGGACATTTAACCCCAAGTTTTGCAGTGTAAGTGAAGTCTCTTTCTGTGTCTTATTTCTCTTTCTTTGTCTTATTTTATCCAGTAAGACAACAGTACATTGTTCCCAGGTTCGCCTCTGGGATGGGATATGGATGAGACTCACCCCCACTGCCTCTTCACTTCTGGCAACACTTCGAGAAGTGCCAGGAATGTTATATCAAAACCTCAAGCGGAGAGATGAGCTAAGTGGTTCAAAACATTTAGAGCATAGAATCAAGCTAGTTTTTCAAAATGGATAATGGGGTTGAAAGTTTTTAGTCTCGCTTGGTTTACTCACCTCGATCACAAGGTTTGCTGAAGGCTCATTGGATGAGAATTTGGACCCCCCAGTCAGGAGGGTAGGGTCTAGCCTACCCCAGGTATCTTTCCCTGCTTTCTTCCAGCACTAACATTCTCCATAGTAACTAAGTTTTTGGCAAGTTCTGGGTCTAAAACAGCCCTTGGCAAAATGGACAAGTTCAATGTTCCTTCCCCAACCCAGTGGCCTGGTGGTATCCTCTTTCCAAGGCTGCTTTTGCATCCATGAGACCCTCTTGTTTCACATGTAGGTACCCACAGACCCGTTCTCTGGTGTTATCTTCTTTTCCTTCTCTCTCTCTAGCAAAACGAGTTCTCTAGAGAGTACTGAGTACCCGTCATTTACAACTTAGTGCAAGCTTAATAGGTTACCTTGCCCCTTGGCAAGGACATTCAAAATCACATTCCTTAACTTATCTGTAGGGCTGTCTCCTTCTGAGAACAGTTCAGACATCTAGGAGTGGTGGGGAGGCATCTTTGAGGGGCAAGAGCTTCTTATGCATCTCTTAGGAAGGTAACCCCCTTCTTTGCTGGTGGGGAAGGCCAGGTGTGAATAAAAGAGCCATGTTAAGTAATGACTATGAGTTTATAATGAACAGGAAACATTTGTGACCAGGATTAAAAGTCCAGGTCTGGTTGACCTCTTTCATCTTCATCCTCTTAGGTGGAGGTGTTTATTTATTTATTTACAGAATGCCTTTTTTTTTTTTTTTTTCAAAATGCTTTTTAAAAAATTAATTAATTTATTTGGCTGCACTGGGTCTTAGTTGTGGCACGCGGGATCTTCATTGCCGCGTGCAGGCTCTTAGTTGCGGCGTGCGGAATCTAGTTCCCTGACCAGGGATCAAGCCTGGGCACCCCTGCATTGGGAGTGAGAAGTCTTAACCACTGGACCACCACCAGGGGTGCGTCTATAGATATATATTTTCTCACTCTGGGCAACTCAGCATCATACACCAGTTATTTGAGCCATGAAGGAGCCCAAGTCCCATGGGCAGCAGGACAGGACAGGGCATGACCAACCTCTGAATGATGCCTGCTTTGTTGCTTCTTTCTGATGCAATTTGGGCAACAGAGCATGGTATACATGAGGAGATCAATAAGATATTTTTTTTGATGATTGAATGAATGAATGAGTGAATGGATGCATCCTAGGAGCTCATGGGGAGACCTCACTTTGGGTCTCTCACTTTATTTTCCTGCTGCCCATTGTAATTAGGTGTGAGTATGGTGCCTTAGAGCCATGCCCTCCTGTGCTACTTTGCTACATATCACACCTGCTATACTGTATAGTATGTTGTACTATGTAGTAAATGCTACATATACACATACATACTACATACGTTATGTCCATAAGACATATACCCCGAATTAAAACATTTAAAAGTTTGAGAAAAACCTAAGTACAAATGAAGCTCTAATATTTCTTCCTATATCCCAATGGGTATATATGCGCACCTCGTGGTGGAAGGAGTTGAGCCCCGCTTTGGAATCACTTGCTTAGTGCAATAGTTTTATGTTTGACATTGACAGGAATCTATGTTACATCTACTAGATGAAGTAAAACCAGAATTCAATTAAATAAATATTCACTGAGGGCCTGTCTCATGCTGGATAGTCTGCTAAGTGCTAAGGGGTTAGTGACTCTATGCCTGGAATTATTCCAGGCAGACCTGATTTAAAATACTCCCTTTCATTTTCCCACAAGTACACTCATTCTGGCTGGTTGCATGCCCAGAGTTTTAGTGTAGAAAGTATTGTAACAATTGCTGTAGAAGAACCAAATGATGGAGAAGACTTTCTCTTGTTCCTCAGGTCTTATTTTGGGTTACGTTGTGTTAGCAGTGGCCACAGTAAAAAAAAAAAAAAACAACAACCATAAGGCCACCAAGGAGGAGCATATAGGAACTCCAGATATCTTGGTGATGTCTGTTTCTGAACCCGAAAGGAGGGTGCACACGTTTCCCTTTATTATTCTTATTTAATCCGTACATATAGACTATAGGGATACTTCTGAAAGATGAGCAGTTTTATTAAAAGCGAAAGGAAATAAAAGAAGGCATTTAAATCATAGGGCCCTCTGGGATTGAGCACAAATAGAATGAAGCAGACCGTTTGTTACTCAGACAGTGGGGATGGAGCAGTCAGGGGGAGCTTTGCCAATGAGGTCAGCTGCTGCTGTGCCTGGAAGCACAGTGGAGTGTGGACAGGTGGAGTAGAGCTGCGGGGAATCTCCAGGTGAGGTGAACAGTGAGAGCTAAGCGTGGTGGTGGGGCTGAGCTGGAAGGTCTGAACATCAGACCTACGGGTCAGTGGGAGGGCAACAGCTGGGCGTTCATGCTGGGTTGTAGTGGGGGTCCAGTGGACAGATGGGTGAAAGTGGTTGTAGGATGTTTTGAAAGCCAGACAGAAGAGCTGCAAAATTATGTTGAGGATACTGAAGAGCCATTGACCAAAGTAAATCTGGAGAAGGCTAATTTGAAGCTGTGGAGAAATGGTACCTGTTGAAGTTATCAGCCAGGCCCCTGGTACCTGCCAGAGCCCAGAGCCAGCATTTGTGATACTGACATTTAAGCCCAAGAGACCCATTAGTAGGACTGCTTTAACATGGCTGCCCCTTGGGGAAACACCAAGGTTCCTGAAAAGCAGCCTTTTCAATTATACAACATTTTCCTTCTAATCAAAGATCCACTTTGAAAACTTTTAAATTGGGCTTAAAGTGAGGACTAAGGGACTAAGTGACATGGGGCACCACTTTTGATTCCTTAGCCTTAGTGGGGAGCCCTTATCAGCACTCTTGGCGCTGTGCAAAGAATGGGGAGGTCATCCTAGCCCCGGAACTGGCTTTTCTGTCTATCTGGGAGGAGGAGATGGGTGACCCTCATGCCAGAACTTCCATGTGAGAGAGCTTCCAGTCAACCTTGGAGTCGAAGGGACACAGTTAGACCTGCCTCAGTCTTTCATGGCCCAGTTATAAAGCCTAGAGCTTTGCCAAAGAGGGCAGCATTACTTGAAGATCAAGGCTTAACCTTGGAAGGCCACAGAACAGATTTTTGATTCTTCTTCTGCCCACCCTGAATTTTCCCTAGCATATTTGGACTCAAGAGCATGTCTTCTATTTGTGATGAAAAGAATACCTTGTATTCGCAAAGTACTTAACTCTTCAATGCACTTTCCAATCTTGGACGTCATTTGGTCCTCAAGGGAGACAGCAGAACAGTGTCACAGACTACATTTTAGACATATGGGATTAAGGTGCAGAGGGGGGAAGAGACCAAGCCCAGGTCATGTGGCTAGTGGACCAAGCGGAGGTTGGAACCCAGGGCTTCTGACTCTTAGCACAGAGCTCTTTGCTGCCTGCTTCCTGATTTTACGAGACGGATTCCTTCATATGGATACCATGTCCCAGGACTTAAATGCACCATCCCTTTCAATTCTCACTCCTCTGAGAGATAGGAACTCTATCTTCCTCATTTGCCAGACTAGGGAGTCAAGGTGGACATCCAGTCTTGGCCAGGCAATCGTCTCCTGCAAGACCCAGCTCCATCGTGATCCCTTGGCTTTTTTCCTGATTTCCCAGGAGCCATGGGTACGCCTCCTCACCCTGCTCTTGAACTTGTTGGTCTCTCCTCTACAGCATCCATCCTATGGGATGGTAATCATTTGGCCTACGAGTGATTTGAGGGTATCTTTTTTTTTTTTTTTTGACAGGGTTCAACCCTGGGCAATAATATTCTTTCTCCTTCCTTTGCAATTTCACCTAAAGTTTCGTTTCTTTGGGGTCCTCTGGAGTAAAAGAAAGCATGTTATACATCAGGGCACATTTGACAGATGCAAGTGATTATACTAATAGTGAGATTATTTCCCTATGTGTCTAATGTATTCAGGCTTCTTTCACATGAAATGAGTTTAAAACTCATCCCTAAAAATGAAATGAAGTCTTTAAGTTTTTTCTATCTACCTCCTTCTTTTATCTGGATTTTAAAGCCTTAATGGTTTTTTTAAAAAAAATAATTAATTAATTTAGGGCTGTGTTGGGTCTTCGTTTCTGTGCGAGGGCTTTCTCTAGTTGCGGGGAGCGGGGGCCACTCGCTGTCCGGCCTCTCTTGTTGCGGAGCACAGGCTCCAGACTCTCAGGCTCAGTAGTTGTGGCTCACGGGCCTAGTTGCTCCGCGGCATGTGGGATGTTCCCAGACCAGGGCTAGAACCCGTGTCCCCTGCATTAGCAGGCAGATTCTCAACCACTGCGCCACCAGGGAAGCCCCAGCCTTTATGTTTTTAATGAGAGTGATGTTGTGCTGCCTGTAATTTACTTTAAAATACTTTGATACAGACAGCTTGACTTTATACATATATATGCATATATACATATATGTGTACACATATATACATATAGCTATATCTGTATCTATATCTATCTATCTACCTATCTACTTCTCTGTGTGTGCACACCACAAATGCACCCTCACATTGGTATATATGATATGTGTGTATTTGTATGTAAATTTAATTTGATCTATATCTTAGGAACAGTCTGTTACCCTAAGAGGGAGCATACGCTTCTGGGCAAGTAGTTAGTGTTTTGAAAGCTTCTAATCAGAAGCCCACACTCCAGAGGTGGACTTCAATTAACTTTATAACTAACCAACACTGGAGGTTTTATTTTTCACAGGTGAAGAAAATGGTGTTCAAGAGCTGTGGATTGGTTAGAAATATTGCAGCGGGCCCATCCCCTTGCGTAACAGGACACAGAAACTTAGTCCAGTGGTCTATACCTTTCCAAATGGTGTCAGACGTTTCATTTGGAAATTTCCTACACCAGCCACTGATCAGAGAATTCTAGTCCCACGAATCTAAGTATAAAATCAGCTGAAACCTGCTGCTAGCCTATTGTCACATTTGCCTTTGGTGAACCTAAAACTTTCTACAGGGACAGAGAACTGGTACTACTTTAAGCTTACAGACTTGGTTGTATGGATGTTTTGGAGGCTGCTTGCTAAATGAATGAACGTATATGCAGTAGAATTTGGTCTGAGACAATTTTATTGTAATCAAATGGTGAGGGGAGAGATCTATAGACTCTACCCACCTCTAACTATTGCATGCTGCCCACGTTTACTAGAAAGAACCTAATAATTGTGAACAACCAAGTTGGCTTAGGTAAGATCACAACAGAAGATAATGGAAAAACTGAGTTCATCTCTTAGAGTGGTATTTGGCCCATTAGATTGCTTTATTTCCATTCTTAGGATGTTTGATCATTAGCCTTCTCAGTTTTGCAAGGGAGGCTAATAAAGTATCCTCCAAGCCAACAACAAGAAAACAACACTGTTAATGATATCTTAGCTTCATCTTATCATAGCTCTGAAATTTAGTTTTCAAAATACATTGGGGCCAAGGATGACATGGATGCCTGTGTAATGAGTATCATCCTGTCCCAGAGAGAGACAGGATTGCTTGACAGTGTACATGAGGGCAGTAATGATGGCAGCACTGCTATCAATCCAGGGCCACTGGGGAAAGACTTCAGTTTCTTTAGCACATTTTGCCATGTGGGGTCTGTTAAGATTGAGGAGAGAAGATTGCTGCAGATTTTGTGGGAATCCATGGCAGCTCAGTATGGTATAAATGGTTGGGCAAATCCTGCCTTATCAGTATGGAGTTGTCTCTCATTTCTAGGCTTTGAGGCTATAGTGTTTTATGTTTGTTTGTTTGTTTTTTAATATGCTACAATAATACCTTGGCAAAAAGAGTCTGTATGTAGAAGAGAATCCTGGAATGAAATACACCAACTGTTAATTATGGTTGTCTTTGGATGGAAGAAACACGGATAGTAGTTTTCATTCAATTTTTGTTTTTTTTCCAGAACATTTTGGTGCCAGATGATATGGTTTTGAGGCACGCAGTATAGAGTCTCTCGCTTTGAGTGAGCTGGGGCTGCTGTGCCCAAGCTCTGCCTTGGCCGCAGGGTGAGAGCAAACCTGGCTGACCCCTTGGGCATTGCCAGGCTTATTATAGGAGGAAAGAACCCAGAGAGGGAGGAAAGAGAGTCTCTCTCAATAGAGAGATGGAGGCTTGGATCATCTTAATTTCAATATTAGAAGAGAAGTAACCTTATTTTATATCCCAAGTTTCTAAAACAGGTCAAGTTGAGTACAGAAGCATTTCTCCATGTTACTACATACTTCATATAAATATATATATTTTGGAGTTCCACCATCCAAATCAAGGATTACATGTGTGTTACTGAATGGCTAGATTATTGTTCAGTTAATGATAACTCTACAGTTGGAAATTTAGATCCTTTCATTTTTCATCATATAGTATCATGAATATGATCGTGCATAAAGCTTTTTTTGATTTGTTTCTGATAATAATAATACCAATTAGTATTCATGCAGGCTGCTTACCCTTCAAGAACTTCAAATTTTGTTGGCCAGTAGGGTCAGGGACACAAATATAATAATAAAATGATACAGGATGAGACCTATAGTAATGAGTGACAAATAAGTTGTACAGTTAGTGCCATAAATTTAGGTGAAGTAGAAATCCAAACATTACTTATACAAGTCTACTAAACTCACCTGATCTTTGGTTTCAGATAGAGCTGAGTTCAAATACAGGTACTGAAATTTATTTGCTGTGTGATTTTGGATAAGTTACTTAACTTCTGACCCTCTTTTCTGAAAGATAATTTTTTTGGGGAAAAGAAATGCCTCATCTTGGATTTAAATCTAATAAATGCTTGCCAGAATGTGAGATGCTTTTAGGTAGCTGTGAATTTTAGGGAAATATAATATTTGATTGGGCCATTCTGGAGTCCCTAAATCATACCAAGCGTAAGTTTACACTCCCTCCTGAATTCCATAGAAGTCAGGTCTAGAATGTGACACAGACTGTCCTAGTTAGTTCACCTCACTCGTTCATATAACTAATACTCACTGGCACTTAACCATGTGTTAGGTACTAGTGGCTATGGGGACTTTTTATATCTTCTTTAATGTGTATCAGTCTTATCAAAAATTGCCCCAAATCCAGGATAAAATGATTTTCTCTCCAAGCAATTGAGGACATATATACCAAACAGTTTTTAACAAAGATTAACTGATATACGCAGTCTGGTTACTCATAAGCTCCCAATGGACATGTCAGTGAAAAACAAAATGGAGCCTACAGGTCCCTACATGGCCTGGCCTTTAGGGGATCATGCTTGGGGATGGCTCCTGCAGCATGGCTTTAAGAGCTGCTCGCGAAGTCTGCCCCTGAGGTGAGTGCTGCCAGCCCAGTGAGTACTAATTATTAGTACTCCAGACGTTGATGACTAAACTCAGGCACCTTTCTCCACTTCCAACTTTTAGGCAAGTCAACTCAGCCTCGAGACCTGAGTCCAGTGACAGTGTGACCCCAGGGTTGTAGCCAGCACCACACGTCCACTTCTCTAGTCTTCTACTAATACTGAATGTTGTCAGGGTTTTATATTTTTGCCTTGTGTCAAATATTTTCTCCAACAAACTGACTTCCATAAGTCATTCTTAATGGAAATGTGGTATTCTATTACCCAGAATTGCTATAATTTGGTTAACCTTCTTCTTATTGGCTGTTTAGATCATTTCAATACTTTGTTATTTAATTCTTCACAAAACTCAGTTTTATTATTGTTATTTTTCTCAATTGCTTTCTAGTGAAGCAGCACCAATATGGACTCCCACTGCAGTGTAGGGGGAATGCAATTTCTCTTCACATCAACAAGAGATGCAATAAGAATTTTAAAAATTGTTTGCCAGTGTGATAGATGGAAAATATGGGATTTCATAATTTAATTTGCATTTCCTTGGTCATTGGGGAAAGTAGCACATTTTTCAAACGTATTCATTGTTTGCACTTCCTCTTTGTGATTCGCTTGTTCACTCTTTTTGCTATTGGTGTGGTCATCTTTTTCACATTGATACACAAGAGCTTTTTACATATGAAGAACACACATTTAACTTTACGTGTTAAGATTCTAGTTAAAAAGAAAAGTGATCAGTATGCAAAGAAAGCACAAACACATTGTCTTAGCTAGTTCCCAGTCTTGTTCTTCTCTAATTCACTCTCTCTGTGCAGATTAGTGTGAGTCTGATCCTGTCATTCTCCTTTTAATAGCTCCCAATTGTATTAGGATACAGTCCAAGTCCCAAATGTAGAGTAGCAAGCCTTTTATGTTGATCCTGCTTGCCCCTCCAGACTCACCTTTCCTAACCCCTTATATCTAATTCTAAGAGCCATTCATATTGCATTGTCTTCAGCTCCCAGGAAGTGCCAACCTCTCTCTCTCTTCTTGGTCTTTGTGCTATATCCTCTGCCTGGACCTCTCTTCCAATTCTTTTTCTGATAACCACCACTCATCATTCAGGTCTGCCTTGGACACCACTTCCTTTAGATCAGTGATCCTTAAGCAGGGATGATTTGTCCTCGGGACATTTGGTAGTGTCTGGAGACATTTTTGGTCATTATTACTGAGGGAGAGGTATGTTAATAACACCTAGTGGGTGGAGGCCAGGGATGTTGCTAAATATTCTACAGTGCACAGGACAGCCCTCCACAACAAAGAATTATCTGGCCTGAAATGTCAATAGTAGTGAGATCGAGAACCCCTGTTCTAGACCTAAAAAGTCTTTACCAGTCTTCCCACCCACTCTCTGCCTGCTTTAAGACTGGGCCTTCCTGAGCCCAAGGCCTCCCAGGACATCACCCTGTGCTTACTATATTCATGGACCTACTACACTGTATTGTAATCGTTCTCTAGGATAGAAGCTTCTTGAGGGCGAGGAACATGTTTTGTTACTCCAGGGCCAGTGTTGAGAATACGGTTGGCAGAAGCAGCTTAGCACACTGTGTACTGGGGAGACAAAGTGTCTGGACTTGAATCCCAAACTTTGCTACTTACTAGCTGTGTGCTCTTGGGCAAATTACTAACCTCTCTGTGCCTCAGTTTCCTCTTCTATAAAATGAGGATACTAATAGTACCTACAACATAGAGTTATTAGGAGGAATACATGGGTTAATATTGGTGGATTGCTCAGAGCAGTAAGCTCTATGTACGATTATTATATAGATTATTTCCTCTAAATGAAGGAGTAGGAATGAAATAAGTGCTCAATAAATACTTGTTGGCTGAATGACCAGGGCAGGCCTTACTATGGGTTTGGCCATCTCCCCCTTTCTTGTCTTTCTCCCGTTTCATTCAGCACATAGTAATTTTCTCCAAAGATTTGAAAAGTTTCTTTTCTTTGTAGTTCTTAATCTTTCTAGGCTCACATTATATCTCTAAGTATCTCTGTAGTCATGAGCTGCTAATTTTCCTTAAAAATGTTCCTGTTTCCATTTGTGTAGAGGGGCAAATGGGAGTGAGCCAAAACATGGGATGGCAAACACACACACTCCATTTTAGAAACAATTTTCTTTTAAATAGAATGCATATGTGGCTCCTCCTTTTGTATGCGAGGTGTACTATAGAGAGACTTACAAATGAATCCATTTTAAAAAGAGATAGATTTACACAAGGTACACCGAGCACAACGGCAGGCGTTTTGTACCGTCTCAAATCAGCAACGGCTGTTACATATTTGAAGTTAATTTGACGTTGAAGTAAACAAATCAAAGTGCGTTTATGGAATAATTAGGCCCTATTCTCAATGCTGTGGCTAAGAAGTTTTGTCACAATTACTGCTCAGTGGTTTTCTTTGTTTTGTTTTCGAAATTCCATGGCAACACACAAAAATAAAGTGGTTGTTATTACACTAGTACTTATGTAATTCCAGTATCCTGTATGCAGAGTATTTGAGGCTGAAGTCAACAAATTTTTAGCTGAATCTTCTCCTCTTGGTTCATAGAGTGGAGCCTGGTCAGATCTTCAGAAATTGATAGGAAAAGAGAGAATCTTTTATAAACATGGTCGGTCCAATCTTCCAAAATTGCTTTAAAATGCATGTTCCTGCTCATTCATTGCTTGCGCGTGCAACCCTCTTGGTGTGTTGTGGCTTTTTCTCCTTGCCACTGGGGAGAGTTGGTTCATGATCTTGTGAAATGAAGGCTTCCATCCAGATCAGCAAGGAAACTTGACATGAAAAAGCAAACTGAGAGAGTAGTATCATACTTTCTCACTTAAAAAAAAAATTTTTTTTTTTCCAAAGAAGCCCATGAAGCTCCCTAAAGGAGTATACAGTTGGCCCTCAGTATCCACGAGGGCCTGGCTCTAGGATCCACCCAGATACCAAAATCGGCCTATGCTCAAGTCCTACAGTTGGCCCTGTGTATCTGCGGTTTCCCCTCCAGGGATTCAACCAACCACAAATTGTAAACTTAGTAGTGTAAGTATTGAAAAAAATCCAAGTATAAGCGGACCCAATGCGGTTCAAACCTGTGTTGTTCAAGGATCAACTGTACTTAATCTCATATACCCAGAGGGGTCTTTTTATGGGGTGTCAGTGAACTCCCTGGAAGGTAAATTTAGGAGAAGAGGTCTGCAGGGGATTGAAGATTTGCAGGAGGGCTGGAGGTGGAGAGCCCTGCCCAGCAAATCTCCCTGAAGTTGTTCTGGCCCACTAGAAAGGTCTTGGAGCTGTCTATTCTCCTCGGACACCGTCTCCACAGTTATTTACTCAGGGCATTCTGGTGTTTGTGATGGGTCCTTCTGCAAAGAACTTGTTTCCTTTCTGGTCTCCTTTAAAGGGAGGTGTGGATCAGTCCCCACTTCTTAGCATTAATGTCAGTTCCATCTTTCCTCCTCTACTAAATCCCAAGACTCCTTGCCCTTGGCACACAGGCTACTGTTTCTCAGGGACTCCCTGGAACCTCTCACTGCTTGTGAGGCCCTTGGTGACAGTGGGCGCTGTGCCGCTGTCAAACTCTGGGGTCGGCTGCTAAGTGTTATTTTAATTTCTCTTCATCTAAATTCCTCATAGAGCAGCTTTTGAAACATGAGATTGTCTCCTTAAGAGGTACTTATTGTAAAGCAGAGTGAGCTGCACCTTTGATGGAGGCAGAAGAGGCCAAGTTTGATGGGTTGGACAGCGTTAGACAAAGAGAGTAATTAATGACTTAATTGCCTCTTCACCCTTTCCTTTTTAAGAAAAGTTTTTCTTCTTTTCTTTCAAAACTCTCCAGGCTGAAAATTGGAATTCCCAATGCTATGTTATAGCTTAGCACAAAAAGAAAAAAAGAAAAAGAAACCGGAACCCAATTTTTCTCTTACATTTTCCTGTAGCATCGTCCTCACTTTCTAGAATCTTCTATTGATTTTACCTGTAGTGGCCTTGGAAGTTGCAGCCAAGAACTCTGTTTCTGGAGAGTTCAGTACCTTGTATGGATTTCCTTGTGTTAGTTTAAATGCTGATAAGATACGTGGCAAATTAATGAAATAAAAATAGCTTTGTCGATAGCCAGAAGAGAAGCCACTTTCAACATTTGTTCAGTACCCATTGCTTTTCAGGGCCGAGACAAAATTAGTGGGTAGGATTAAAGAATATATTCGTCTTTTATCCCATGTTTGAGTACTTGATCACAGAGGCATGGTTTAATCCAAACATCAATAGCTCCTCGTCAATTCCGTCAGAGACAGCTGTCAAAGTGGACTTTGGGTTTGTTAGAGCTTTGTGTTTTATCCTTTTTTAAGGTCATGGAGTATTTTCTTTGATTCTTGATGCTGAAATCTTTCTTAATCTTCTAAACTTGAGAAACATCTGTTAAGATTTAATGGGATGGCTTTTGTCTTAAAATTAGAGCCCATCTTGCAAATCTTTCTACCTCCTTTCCTTCCCTACCCCCCAATTTGGAAAATGGGGAGCTGGGACAGAGGAAGTGAAGCACATTTCACTTAGACAGAAGCTCTTCTGGTCAGCGTGCAAAGAGTGTGTCAGAGTGACATCAGGCAGGGCGCGACACTTCTGAAAGCTGGATGCTGTGAAGCCGGTGTTCAATTTTATTTCCTAGTGACATTAGCAATTTCCCTGTAGCACATCACTTAGCCTGGCATCTGAGTGGCAGATTTTTGGATCCTAGTGAATAATGAGACAAAAATGGTGTAAGGAAGAGAAACAGCTGGAAATAGGAATTTTAACCTTTTCCCATAAGCCTCCTTGTTACTGGATTGCATTGTGTCAACAAAATTTAGTAGTTAAAATAGCTGGAGGTACAGTAACGGCGTCTAAAAATGTATGCCTCCAAATACAGACAACTGTCATGTCTGTTGACAGAATATATTAGTCATTATCCTCATCAGTAGACACAAAATCATCATAGTTTTCATAATGGAGACGTTTCACACCACATAATTGCTAGTGATTTTGGAGGTCTTCTGATAAAGTCACCACCATTGTAATCATGGTGTTTTCATTTACTCACTTCTTATATTCTTAACCTGGATGTTAACATCTCAACCAGAGTGCTTCACAGGGAAGCATTAAAAGCCTTCTGTTTATTGCTTCAGACACATTTCCACCTACCTTTGGCAAGAAAACATGGGCTGGAAACTTCTGTTCTGAACAAAGGAGGGGGTCCAAGACCTTTCCCACTACAGGTGCCAATATCCGAATCTGAACCTTTTCTAAATGTGTTAGAAAAACATGTCTAACTCCTGAGAATTGGATTCGTACCATTGTCCAAGGGTTTCCTGCTCCTTCTCAGAGGCAGGAAGGAATTCCCAGTGCAGCGCGTGGGGAGGTGGTAGGTGGAATGGGGATTTGGGACTCCTGGTGCTACATTTAGGAGCCTTGGACTTTGGGGAGATAATTGAACTGTTGTGAGCCTCAGATTCTTAGTGGAAAGTGGGGGATGATCATGACCACCTTACAGCTATGTTCAGACACCCCATGAAAGCACCTAGAATGGGCCTGCTATATAATAGATGATTGAAAAATAATAGCTCCTTGGTCTTCCTGCCTGTTGTCCTGCACTGAATTCTCGCCACCTTCCTCCCCTCGCCTCCACACATGCATGCATTCTTGTACCCTTTGCCATTTTAAGACTTCCATAGAACTGGTAGCAGATTTACTTATGAAGCAGGGGGAGGACAGCAGTCCCAGCTCTTTCTCCCCTATGTTTTCTTCCTCTATTTTTCTCCAATCTGGTAAGGGGAGAATTCTCATCATTATAAATAAGAGCAAAATATTAAGATCTGTCACCTACTGTATCAGGTATTGTGTGAAATGTTTACATATATTATCACATTTAATCCTCACAATGACCCTATCAAGTAGATGTAATTCTTTTTTTTTTTTTTTTTTTTTTTTGCGGTACGCAGGCCTCTCACCGTTGTGGCCTCTCCCCTCGCGGGGCACAGGCTCCGGACGCGCAGGCTCAGCGGCCATGGCTCACGGGCCCAGCCGCTCCGCGGCATGTGGGATCTTCCCGGACC
>NC_041225.1:80492778-80502356 GCF_002837175.3 Physeter macrocephalus
TTCCCGGACCGGGGCACGAACCCGTGTCCCCTGCATCGGCAGGCGGACTCTCAACCACTGCGCCACCAGGGAAGCCCCGTAGATGTAACTCTTATCCACATTTTCCAGAGGAGGCAACTGAGGCCCAGACAGGTGGAGTCACTTGCCTGGGATCACACAGCTGAGAGTCTTCACAGTATCAGGCACCCCATCCTCACAGAACAAGGAAAGCCCCAGAGCTGAGCAGGGGTCTGGAGGCCCATTAGCTGCATCCTTGCGGCATTTTCTGATTGTCAGGCACTGTGTCCCAGAGCCTCAGCCCCCAGGTCCTCTCAGCTGGGAGGAAGGACTCTCGTGTGGCTGAGATGGAGTGAGTCCCACCCTTCTGGGAAGGTGCGTTGCTGTTCACAGTAATGAGGGGGTCCTGCCAAGGGTTGTTGTTTTCCCCCCTCTGCCTCGTCCTCCCACTTCTGACAAGGTTTTCAATTAGCAGCTTGTAGAGGCCCAGCCTGTGGTCCTCGTTTCATGCAATATGCATAACTGAATTTCCCCGGAGGGGATTAAAGGGCAGAGGAAGAAGGGGTGTGTGTGTGACATAAAGCCCCCTTGAATCTAAGGACAGAAACGTGCTGTGAGTACAGGCTGAGGGTAGCACCTCGTTTAAGCTTCCATGCGGCCAGGGGTTATTGGGGAAGCGAGTCTCAGAGGCAGACGGAATGCTGCTGCTGCAGAATGTGGAGCCACTGGGCTGCTGGCTGGGTCTCTCTGTCTCTGTTCTGGTGCCTGGTGGAACCTGTACAGAAGCAGGAGCACGCTGCGGCTCAGGCCCCTTGGTGCTTAGGAAGAAGTGATTTCCTCCCCTTTTGGGGAGGTGAGGGAATCCCCCAGACCCCTGGTAGCTTCTCCCAGTGGAAGGCCTGCTCATCTGGAGGCTAGACTGTTTATTCAATGCCTGGGCTGAATTGAACTAGCGCTCTCCTCTCTCCAGAGCCGGAAGGATGCTTTGTTTCTGTGGAGACTGCTGGCTGCTTTCTCTTTATCAACAGGCTGGGTCGCCTGGGAGCCATGCTAGCTTTTTTTTTTTTAATCTGTCCAAAGCAGGATAGTTGTTTCAAGGAAGAAAAAAATCAAGATGCACAGGATCCTGAACACAAATGCTACACATTTGCCACCTCCTTCCAACACAAAGCTCATGATCTACCTGAAAATAAGGGCCCCTTGAATCGGATGACAGGAACGAGCTGTATTACAGGCTGAACGGAATGTCTTGTTTGAACTTACCCGGGGCCGGGGATTATCTGAAAAAGACGACAGATCGAACTTAAATTCTGGTTTCTAAATAGAGGTAAAGAGGGTTTTTAAAAGAGGTTGTATGCAGCCTTGAAATCTCCAGTACGGGGTTTATGTCCTTTTCTTAGAGTCCACAAATGGAGTTTGCTCTTAAAGAGGACTGTGGGTCTGTCTATGTTATTGGTGGTCCTCAGAGGGCCTGATGTTTGGAGGGTCAGGGAGAAGAGGTTCTGGAAATCTGGGGGCAGAGACACAACTCCCTTCCTCAGGATCCAAGAGGCCTCTGGGTAGCAGCCACAGGCATATAATAAAGAATCAGGCCCCTGGCCAGTTTTGTGAGAGAAAAAGTAAAGAATGTAAAAGGTTCCAGATGAACCATGGTGGTATTCAAATTTGAAGTCATCTCCAAAGCTTATGTTCTCATCACAGCATATGTGTAGTCATAGCTTCTGTTCTCTTTGTATTTCCCTTTCTTCCTTTCCCGCCCCCCCACAGCCTCCCCTCTCCTCCCCTTCAATTCCCATCTCTCCCCACCCCACCAGCGAACATTTTCTTTCCCAGCCAACTTCTCGTTGCGGGCTATTTGGAGTAATGAATTCCCCTCAGGACAGATCTGAATCATCCCGCGTAGGGTGTATATTCATGTAACAGGAACATGTGAAAACAGGCCCTGGAAGAAGCTGGACTCAGGGCCACCCACTGCAGACATTTTCTAGGTGAGTCTGACCTCGATGATGCAACAAACATTGCGTGTGTTGAGGATAGCAAGGGTGTGAGTGAAACCTGCTTTCCAGTGGAGAGTGATTCTGAATCTCAGTGATGTTTTCCTAGATGTAGTTTCAGCTTTTCAAACCTCCTGCAAACGAGGCCTTTCCCGTTCTGGGTGAGTGGGCCCTCCCTTCCTCTCACATCTGACATCCTTGCCGTTGCCAACTGATTAGGCAGGAGTAGGGAAATGCGGGCGCTGCCGGGGGCGCGGGGTGGTGGGCAGGTTATGGGGTGGGGCAGTCGTCGTGAGGCTTGGCTGTACCCTACTAGTAAATACACTTGCTGTTGTGAACTCCATACAGAAAAGGCAAAGTATCACATTTTCCTCTGAATTCTTGAGGAAATTGCTCTCATATACAACACCAACCTTTGGCTGCGTGACAGAGACAGTGTGTCGTTTGCATGCCATTACCAGGCTGTAAAGTCTGGTCAGGGCTCCCTTTTCGGAGTTTCCAATCTTTTGGGATCCTTGGAGGGTCACCCTGGGGGTCAGGTTTGTTTAGTCTGGTCCGTAATGGTGTAAAGTGGCCTTGACTGTCAAGCCTACCTAAATAATGCCCTATCTGTGTGATACTCGACCAGTCCCTCTAAGTTGTATATGTGTTTCACTTTCTAATATTCGAAGCCGAATTGGATTTCATTGTTAATAGAAGGCAAATCATTTCTAAAAACAACCTCATCTCACTTTGAAAATTAGCCAGAGTTCAGAGGGCCCCTGCGATTTAAGGGGTGATCTACTCTTTCCCTGGGAAAACGGCACAACACTTCTGTGTCTCTGTATGTACATTAGCCACTCTCTGCCTCTCTTTTAAGACTTGTTTGAGCATATGCTATTTTTCAAACGTTTTTAATGAAGTTTAACATACACAGAGAAAGCAACATACATACTAAGAGTACAGTAACTTTTCACAAACCCAGCACACCCTAGCAACTGGCCTCCAGATCCACAAGCAGGATATCATTCCTCCAAGAGCCCCCTTTGTGGCCCTCCACTTTGAGCATATGCAATTTTAAATCTCTCTGGTTTATAATTTACTCAAGGTTTTCTATCTTGCAACTTATTCCTCTTTTCCCAATGCTGCAACATTCTCTGAATTGTCACATAACAAATAGGAAGGGGAAAGGATTCTGTCTGATTTTCCGAATACTAATAGACAGTGTCTTTCTAGAATCCTTGAATCTGGCATTGTGATGTCCTTTGGAGCTTCGCAAGTTCATCAGTACCTTGTTAAAATAGGGTTCATTTCTATATGGGTCCCTCTAGAAGCTCAAATTGTGCTCCTTTACATATTTCATACACTAAAAACCCCAGTTGCACAAGATCAGTCTAAATGGCATGTTTATCTCTCTGATTCACACCCCAGCTTTGCAAAATGCTATTGAACCCACTCTATAAATGTTAAGCGATTACGGCCTTGGGGGTGGAGAGGGTAGAGGTGCAAGGATGCTCATTGCAAACATTTTTGCTCAGAGGCTTTTAGGAGTAAATAGGTTCTCCTCTCCAACCTCTCTATATTTCAAAACTAGTCTTTTTTGAAGCCCTAGAGACGGACTTCCCCTCCCTCCCCCTTTAAAAATAGTTCAATTCCTTTCTTCCTAAGCTTAGCTCCCAGCACAGCTTTCATTACAGCAACATAAATAAAAAGTGACATAAAATTATACAACCCTGTGTAAAGTAGTTTAAGGAAAATGTCTTTTACGGCAGCTTTTACGGTTTCACCAATTAGTTATTAGATTTTCTCCATTTTTAATTTGATGTCCTGTGTGTGCGTTCTGAAAGGTTTCTTCCCCCGTTTCATCTCCTGGCAGTAATAGGGCTGGGGGGCGTTGAGCCCCCGTTAAGCTGACTTTCCAGTTTTGTGAAGGTATTTCACTACAGCCTGTTGCTAGATTTGGGCCAAGCAAGTTCTTTGTGACAGAGGCCAGGGTCGAGGTGTTTTCAACTGAGCAGAGTTTCACCCCCTTATTAACACTCAGGGTCCCCTGCAGTCTGTGGACCTGTCTCCCGCCGAGGGTAGCTGCACGCAGGCCTTGGGTTAGCACCCTGGCCGTTGGACCTTAAGCTGATAAATCCTGAGTTTTTAGTAACTTTCCAAACATTCCCAGGGAGTGAGAATAACAGAGATTTACTCCTGCCAAAATTTAATCATGCAGAAAAAGCGAAATTTAGATCAGCGTATAGATTATTTTTTAATGTGATCGCTTGACAGAGGAGGCAAGGGAGCCAGAAGTTGAGCACTGCGTGCAGCCGAGTCTAGACCATTGCAATTTGATTCATTTGGGAGAATTGTATTAGGTTTTAGGCTTTGGCTTGGGCCGGGCTGTTCTCTTTGGGAGTGGATGATGTCACTGTGTCAAGCGTGTCACGGCCAAGGCATTCTGGTATTTATGTTGGCTTCAGATCTAGCCCAGAGTACATGGCAGGCTCAATTTATTGCTACTTTAACTTTGTTTAGTCATGGAGAGGCTTTATTTATGTTGGTAAATTTCAAACAGTGGCCAACAGTGACCGCACAATGAAAAGGCCTGCAAGATTCATCATCGATAAATCACCTTGTTGCTGAGTTTCTCTAATTAAGAAAAAACTCCGTCTGTTGATCCCTGTGGTTTTGCTGGAAGAAAAGCAGGGTGGGGAGTGTTTTGATTAATCCATCTATCAGCCCAGCTTTGGAAAGTGAGTCTCCTGTTTCTGATTGTAGCTGGGCAAAGAGCTAAATAAAAATTTATCTTGTCAAAACCTATGGGCTAACTGAAAGCAAATAAAGAAGTTTTATGGCATCCACATAAAGTTAAATAAACAGCGCAAAAGTGCAGTGTGTCCTATGGACGTTTTTCAGTACAGTATGTGGCCGTTCTTAGGGGAGAGCTCATTAACTTAAAAAAAATTACCTTTAATGGGCCACTCATTATCGTCATGATTAAAACCAAAGACTGGGGCTCATGGCTTGGTGCTGTTGGAACCACCCAGGATGGTAGGCTTGGTGAGTGCTTCTAAATGGCAACATGGACACTGTAAGCAACATTGCAAATATCAGGGGATCTTTTTGAAATCTTTATTGGAGTATAATTGCTTTACAATGGTGTGTTAGTTTCTGCTGTATAACAAAGTGAATCAGCTATACGTATACATATATCCCCATATCTCCTCCCTCTTGCGTCTCCCTCCCACCCTGCCTATCCCACCCCTCTAGGTGGTCACAAAGATCCCCTTTCCGGGGATCTTTTTATTGATTCCTCTAGAAGGTAGCCAACCTTCCTGGGGATAACACGCTACGGGGGACAGTCAGGTAAAGCTTTTTATGTCTGACTGAGCAAGGGACCTCATCTTTGGGTGAGCTTACCTTTCATGTGGGGGATTCCCTCTGCTGGGAAAGGTCTAGAAAAGTATATTGGGATTGGAAGGCTCTTTTCACCAAATGCAGTTTAAGCAGGCGTCTATCTGAGCTTGAGCTCATGGTAGAGTACATTTTATTTCTAGTTAAAAAATATCTTTGAATCAAATGAAAGACAGAAGCTGATGATGGAGAAGGCCAATTTTGATACTAGGGTGGGCTTGAGATTATTTGCTTTTCCTTTTTAGGTTATGAAAAGGGTGCTCTCTTGATACCAAGCTTCAGAATCCATTCACAGGAAAGTGCGATTTCTCAAGTGTCAAACCGTGGGGCATGGTGCATCTGGCAATCAGCCCCTGTCTGTTTGACGGAGTTGTACCACAAACGTGGGCTTGGGGGAATAAGGAACGTTTTGAGAACCATCTCCTGTGAGGTCCTGGTGCTGTAGGCTACTTTGGAACATGACATCTCTGTGCTGACAGACTAGAGCTGCTCTTGGATTTAGCTGATAGTTTTGCAAGTTCTTGGCTCTCTTCTTGCCTCCTGTCAGCATGCTGTCTTTATTCATGGGTCAGGGCTCCCCACGACTGAGGGTGGTGGTCGTGGTGATGGTGTGTGAAGAGCCAGGGTGTTCTGCCAGGATCTAGTTAGGAGAGGGGGCGAAGCCAGACCTTCCCTTGCATTAGGAAGACAAAAGCTTACTCAAATGCAGGACAATGTAGAAGTCACCATCTGGACTGTAGAAATTGGTAATAGGTAGATAAAAATTTCCACCCACTTTATAATGACTATATCTCATGCACTTTCTATCTTTTCATTGACTCCAAGATATAGTTCAGGGCTGTCTTGGAGTCACCTTAGTTTGCCCTGTGCATAACCAAGGGCACTTCACTTTTTCCCAGCACGGAGATCAGAGGTTAACAACAGGGCAACAAGTATTATGTTAAACTCTCTCTAATGGATCTGGCAAGTGCAGGGCAGTGTGGGGAACCCAAAGAATCTTAAGTCGTGGTCCTTGCCCTGAAGAGGCCTCTAATCTCCTAGAAGGAGGTAGGATTTATGGAACTGCCAGTTTGAAGGTGAAAACGGCTAGAGGGTGCAATCATAAAATGCCATTGTTCTTTCCTTCCATGCCAGGGCTGTGGGGCTGGTTCTCCCTCCTACGGGGGAGATCTAGGGCAAGTTCTGTCACTTTTCTGGTCACTCCACAGTCTTTTATTTGCAAAAATGTTCTTAATTCAGTATTACCACAGTGGTTTTCAACCCAGGCTACCCATCAGAATTGCCTGGGCATTTAAAAAGAATATCAGTGTCCAAGCTTCTCCCCAGACCAATGAAACCAGTGTTTCTGGGGATGGCATCCAGGCATCAGGAACTTTCAAAGCTCCTCAGGTGATCCCAGTGGGCAGCCAGGATGGAGAACCATTGAAAATGAAATATGCAATTCCAGAGAAATAAGGGAAACTTCAAAATTTCTTTCAACTTAAAGCTTCTTCCCCTTTCTTCTTCTGGCTTGGGAGGAGGGCACGGGAAACTTCTACTTCTCACCTTACGAGTCTTTTCCCTTCTGCCAACTTGTTCACCAAAGTTGCTGACTGCTCTGTGGTTGGCGTGCTGATGTGGGAAGGAGAGGTAAAGCCTGGAGGGTCTAATGTGCCCTAGAAGGTTACCTTAGACAGAGTCTCTTTAGGATGGCACCAGGCTGGCTCTCTCAGTCTTGTGGGACACCCCCTCCTCTCTCTACTTTCAGACCAGGCAGTCATCCTAGACAACCTCTCAGGCTTGTCCAAGAAGGGGTCTGACACTAGCCTGTAGTGCTCCACAGACTTCAGGAGACTGGGCAAGCTCTCAGTGGTCTCCCTGAAGCTCCCTCCATTAGGCTTGAGGTAAGGGGAAGCACCACTTTAGCAGAAAACACAAGTTATCCCCCAATATTTGTTGCACTTCTTTCTACAGTGAAAACATAGCTTCCCAGAATAAAGACAACATGTCTCAGTTTCCCTTGCAGCTAGACATGGCCATGTGACTAAATCCTGATCAATGGCATATTGAGTTGGAGTAATGAAGGCAATTTTCAGGAAATGTCTTTAAAGGGAGAAGGCATACCCTTCTCCTCATCCCCTTTCCTGCTGCATGGAATGCAGCTGGCTGACCTGGAAGAGCCATCTTGGTCCCAGAAGTGGAGGAGGAGCAACAAGCTAGACAGAGCCTGGGCCCCTGGTATGTGGAGCCAGCAAACACAGATGGCCTACCAAAACTTTCATGTGAGAGAGAAGTAAACTTCCAACTTTAAACCCCACTGCCATTTACAGGTTTCCTGATGGAATCAAACCTAATCCTAAATAATTCAGAACTTTGTCCTGAAATGGACTGCTAAGCATGAGCTTAGGTAGATGGTGGGCCACAAGGACACAGGTATTGCAGGCTAGAAAAATGGTACCCCCTGTTAAGTAGTAGCAAAACATTTGGTCAAACTGTTATCTGCTATACCTTGGATGGCAGGCCACATATTAATGGGAGAGGTAGAAAAAAGGTCAGAATGTTGGTGGTGTTGGATGCTTATTGCTGTTTTTAGCCAAGTCCTGCAAGAGAGTGCTGAATTCAGCAGAGACCTGGTGTGGCTGCAAGCAGAGATGGACGGCACTATCCCTTTGCAAAGGGAGGCACTTTGGCTGCTGCCTGCATTCTAATTTGACTGAAAGCCGGGCAGTTGGGGTCTTTGAAGTGTTGAAAAAGCTGTGTCTGTACCACAAATTGAAGCAGTTTTAAGAGGTGGCTATCAATGGCAGGCTTGTTAAGATGTAACACTGTAGCCCCAAGCCTTCTTTTTTTTTTTTTTTTTTTTTTGGGGGGTACGCGGACCTCCCACTGTTGTGGCCTCTCCTGTTGTGGAGCACAGGCTCCGGACGCGCAGGCTCAGCGGCCATGGCTCACGGGCCTAGCCACTCCGCGGCATGTGGGATCTTCCCGGACCGGGACCCGAACCCGCGTCCCCTGCATTGGCAAGCGGACTCTCAACCGCTGCGCCACCAGGGAAGCCCCCCAAGCCTTCTTCAAGCAACTTCCTTTAAGACACGGGTCCCCAACCCCCAGGCCAAGGACCAGTCCGTGGCCTGTTAGGAACTGGGGCCACACTGTTTGGAAGTTTTAGCCATGGAAGTCAGAGAAGAAAAAGAAATAAAAGGAATTGAAATAGGAAAAGAAGAAGTAAAACTGTCACTGTTTGCAGATGACATGATACTATACATAGAAAATCCTGAAGATGCCACCAGAAAACTACTAGAGGTAATCAATGAATTTGGTAAAGTAGCAGGATACAAAATTAATGCACAGAAATCTCTTGCATTCTTGTACACTAACAATGAAAAATCAGAAAGAGAAATTAAGGAAACACTCCCATTTACCATTGCAACAAAAAGAATAAAATACCTAGGAATAAACCTACCTAAGGAGACAAAAGACCTGTATGCAGAAAACTATAACACACTGATGAAAGAAATCAAAGATGATACAAACAGTTGGAGAGACATACCATGTTCTTGGATTGGAAGAATCAATATTTTGAAAATAACTATACTACCCAAAGCAATCTACAGGTTCAATGCAATCTCTATCAAACTACCAATGGCATTTTTCACAGAACTGGAACAATAAATTTCACAATTTGTATGGAAACACAAAAGACCCCGAATAGCCAGAGCAAACTTGAGAAAGAAACACGGAGCTGGAGGAATCAGGCTCCCTGACTTCGGACTATACTACAAACTACAGTAATCAAGACACTATGGTACTGACACAAAAACAGAAATATAGATCAGTGGAACAGGATACAAAGCCCAGAGATAAACCCACGCACATATGGTCACCTTATCTTTGATAAAGGAGGCAAGCATATACAATGGAGAAAAGACAGCATCTTCAATCAGTGGTTCTGGGAAAACTGGACAGCTACATGTAACAGAATGAAATTAGAACACTCCCTAACACCATACACAAAAATAAACTCAAAATGGATTAAAGACCTAAATGTAAGGCCAGATGCTATAAAACTCTTAGAGGAAAACATAAGCAGAACACTCTATTACAGAAATCACAGCAAGATCCTTTTTGACGCCCCTCCTAGAGAAATGGAAATAAAAACAAAAATAAAAAAGTGGGACCTAATGAAACTTGAAAGCTTTTGCACAGCAAAGGAAACCATAAACAAGA
>NC_041225.1:80502604-80510515 GCF_002837175.3 Physeter macrocephalus
AAAGACAACCCTCAGAATGGGAGAAAATATTTGCAAACGAAGCAACTGACAAAGGATTAATCTCCAAAATCTAAAAGCAGCTCATGTAGCTCAATATCAAAAAAACAAACAACCCAATCCAAAAATGGGCAGAAAAGTTAAACAGACAGTTTTCCAAAGAAGATGTGCAGATTGCCAACAAACACTTGAAAGGATGATCAACATCACTAATCATTAGAGAAATGCAAATCAAAACTACAATGAGGGGGCTTCCCTGGTGGCGCAGTGGTTGCGCGTCCGCCTGCCGATGCAGGGGAACCGGGTTCGCGCCCCGGTCTGGGAGGATCCCACATGCCGCGGAGCGGCTGGGCCCGTGAGCCATGGCCGCTGAGCCTGCGCGTCCGGAGCCTGTGCTCCGCAACGGGAGAGGCCACAGCAGAGGGAGGCCCGCATACCACACACACACAAAAAAAACTACAATGAGGAATTACCTCACACTGGTCAGAATGGCCATCATCGAAAAGTCTACAAACAATAAATGCTGGAGAGGGTGTGGAGAAAAGGGAACCCTCTTGCACTGTTGGTGGGAATGTAAATTGATACAGCCACTATGGAGAACAGTATGGAGGTTTGTTAAAAAACTACAAATAGAACTACCATACGACCCAGCAATCCCACTACTGCCACATACCCTGAGAAAACCATAAATCAAAAAGATACATGTACCACAATGTTCATTGCAACACTATTTACAATAGCTAAGACATGGAAGCAACCTAACTGTCATCGACAGATGAATGGATAAAGAAGATGTGGCACATATATACAATGGAGTATTACTTAGCCATAAAAAGAAACGAAATTGAGTTATTTGTAGTGAGGTGGATGGACTTAGAGTCTGTCATACAGAGTGAAGTAAGTCAGAAAGAGAAAAACAAATGCTGTATGCTAATGCACATATATGGAATCTAAAAACTGGTACTGATGAACCTAGTGGCAGGGAGGGAATAACGACACAGACGTAGAGAATGGACTTGAGGACACGGGGAGGGGGAAGGGTAAGCTGGGACGAAGTGAGAGTGTAGCATTGACATATATACACTACCAAATGTAAAATAGATAGTTAGTGGGAAGCTGCTGCATAGCACAGGGAGATCAGCTCGATGCTCTGTGACAACCTAGACGGGTGGGATAGGGAGGGTGGGAGGGAGATGCAAGAGCTGGGGATGTGGGGAGATATGTATACATATAGCTGATTCACTCTGTTATACAGCAGAAACTAACACAACATTGTAAAGCAATTATACTCCAAAAAAGATGTTAAAAAAAAAAACTCTTGTCTAGATGAGATCTTTCAGTATGGTTTTTCACGCATAGAAACAAACAGACCGGAAGTCTAACTAAGATTTTGAAGAAATTCTTTTGGGGAAAAAAGAAGCCTGTGACCATCAGCCTCTATAGTAATTCCTGGTTCCTGAACCTGCATTAGTAGAAACAGGCAGTAAGAGAGGGTCACGTGTGCTCTCCAAGGCCATTTTCACACGTGGTCAAGAGGGTGATGGATAAGGAAGAACCTTCCGGAGAGCTAAGCCAGGGGTAATGGACAAGGTCATTCTTCTCAGGAAGGAGAATGAGAGGCTGCCAGATGGTCTAACCAGGGAACTGACTCTACTATTAAGGAAGGGAATCTTTGCTGTTCCTGACCAGCGGGCTATGAGAATAGTTATGGGCCAGTAACTTCTGGACATTTCCCATTTTCTCCATTTTCAAATGGGATTTTTTATTGCTGTTATCTTATTTCTTTTCTACCAGTTTTATTTTAGGTGTGTGATGGGAAGATAACTTACTATTAGTAATAGATCACCTGACCATTAAGGCCCCTCTGGGCCTGGTAGAGAAGACAGCATTGCTCACATGTCCTGGATTTAAGCTGAATGCAGTTACTGCTTGTGTTGTCTTCTTTTACGGAGAGTATGGGTGTGTTCTGTGTCTTCTAAAAAGGACACACATGTTATTTTTAGGGTGGACTGTGGAAGAAGCTAGATTTCTTGCTATATCTGTTCTTCCCTTCCTCTGTGGCAATGTTGCCTTAGACTTTTAACTGGGTATGTGGCTTCCTGGCATAAAGACTACATTTCCCCATCTCCTCCCATCCCTTTGTAACTAGGGTTAGCTATGTTACCACATCCTGGCCAATGGAAAATAAAGAGTGTGTGTGCAGCTTCTAGGAAGTGTCCTTAAAAGGAGGACACTTTCTCTTTCCCTTTTAGCCTTTCTACTGATGGAAATGTGGATGGACTCACCATTGCAGCCCTGAACCATTAATTTACACATTTATATGAGAGAGAAATACATTTCTACCTTTTAGAAGTCACTGCTGTTTCGGTTTTGCTCTCACTTGTGGTTGAAGCCAATCCTATAGAGGATATTGAGACAAAACACACATTAATAGGGGAATGAAAACCTCTCCAATTCCCAACTTCTTCAATTTCAACTTTTTATATCGAGGACAAGAGTCACAAAACTGATTATAAGAACTTTTGTTTACAATTCTCACACAGGTGGTTTAACATCTTACTTTAGAAGGTAGGGATAGCCAGCACCTATTTTCTAGGTGTCCCTGGGGAAACTGAGACAGAAGGAGTCCCATTTTAACATCTTGTTATAATCATGTATATAAACAAGTAGTTTCAGAGAATGTATACTGTAATTCAATGACAGATTTCATGATATATACTATAAATTCTCAAGGAATACAGAGAATGGAGAAATTATTGTAGGTTAGACTAGTTAGACAAGCATCCAAGCCGTGGAAGGCTCGAAGTCTGGATTGGAAGACAAGAGGGTGAGCCATATAGGGGTGTGTGTGTGTGTGTGTGTGTTTGTGTGTAGGGGTGAGGCAGTTCATACTGCACAAGTGAAAGCACTGAAGTAAGAATATACATAGTCCATGTGGGGCATTTTCTTTGGAGCTTTATAGTTTTGGGTGAAACTTGATCTCCATCTGCTTGATTTTTCTTTTCCCTTTTCTTTTGAGAGTTGATATATGAATTGCATTAGGGTGGCTTGAACACCTACCAGCATTATTGATGAAAAATAATAGCCCTCAAAGCACCATCTATTTATGGCTTTTTCCCAGGTACAGAAGACATTGATTGCCTTCTCCACCATCATTCCCCCTAACTCCCTGCCAACAGAACACTGTTTTGGTTGGGTTATCAGGCCGCTACATACTTTGGGGGAAATCAAGTCCTGCCCCAATGCAGAGGGGGCATCCTGATTACTCTAAGCCAAGCAAGGGAATCTGTTATACTCTTTAGTGGTTGCTGCGGGAACTTGGCATGTAATGCAATTCTGGCTGAGTTGCAAGGAGAAATCTGCTAGGGTGTCGGGGTGCTTCTGGAAGTTTTTCTTGTTATTAAAAAGTGATACAAGGATGCTACATTTGCTAGATTCCTGTTCTCTCTTACATGTTGTGTGAGCTCAAATGCTTAAAACATTGGGAGATTGGGATTGACGTATGTGCACTGCCAAGTGTAAAACAGACAGCTAGTGGGAATCTGCTGTATAGCTCAGGGAGCTCAGCTCGGTGCTCTGTGGTGACCTAGATGGATGGGATGGAGGGGGGTGGGAGGGAGGTCCAAGCGGGAAGGGGATATATATATATGCATATAGCTTATTCACTTCGTTGTACAGCAGAAACTAACACAACATTGTAAAGCAACTATACCCCACTTAAAAACCAACCAAACAAACATCCACAGTCATCTGCCACCATGAAGGAACAGGCCTGAGGACAAAAGCCAACATGGTTGGGAGAGCAGAACAGAAAGATGGAAAGAAAGAATCTTTGAAAACTTAACTCCATCCCTATCCAAATATATACAGACATGTATATGTCATTTTTTTCCTCCCATAAAACAGAGTTGTATTAAGTATTTATATCAGCTTAATATTTTCTTAACTATACATCACGGAGGTCTCTGTAGATCAGTAGGCATAGAGAAAACTCATTATGGAAAATAAATGCATAATATTCCTTTGTACAGATGCATTACAATTTATTCAACTCTGTCTTATTGATGGATACTTCGACTGTGTCTAGTTTTTCTAGTTACGTGTTTCCTTACACATAGAGTCTGTTGTTATATTTACCTCTAAAGACAAATGCCAAGAAGTGATATTGGTGAGTAAAAAGAGGTATAAGATCCCACATGCCACGGAGCGGCTGGGCCCGTGAGCCATGGCCGCTGAGCCTGCACGTCCGGAGCCTGTGCTCTGCGATGGGAGAGGCCACAACAGTGAGAGGCCTGCGTACTACAAAAAAACAAAAAACAAAAAAATTTGGATAGCACATAAGCAGATGAAAGTATGCTCAACATCATCATTCATTAGGGACATGCAAATTAAAACCACAATAAGATACTATACACCTATTAGAATGTTCCCCTCCCCCATAATCTGGCAATACCAAGTACTAGCAAGGATTTGGAGCCATGGAACCTTCATACATTTCTGGCAGGAATGCATAAATGGTACAGCCATTTTGGAAAACAGTTTGGCAGTTACTTATAATTAAACATACAGGGGCTTCCCTGGTGGCGCAGTGGTTGAGTGTCCGCCTGCCGATGCAGGGCACACGGGTTCATGCCCCGGTCCGGGAGGATCCCACATGCCGCGGAGCGGCTGGGCCCGTGAGCCATGGCCGCTGAGCCTGCGCGTCCGGAGCCTGTGCTCCGCAACAGGAGAGGCCACAACAGTGAGAGGCCTGCGTACCGCAAAAAAAAAACCAAAAAGAATTCTCTTAGAATGTCTTTTCATACAGGTCTGCTGGTAATAAATTATCTTTGTTCTAAAACATCTTTATTTAACTCTCATTTTTGAGGAATATTTTCACTCTTATATGCTTACAAGTTGGCAATTATTTTCTTTCATCTGAAAATGTTGTTATTTTGCCTTGATTCTTGAAGTACATTTCCATTGGTTATAGAATTCTTGGTTGACAGCTTTTTGTTTCAGCCCTTTAACTGTTTTGCCACTCACTGTCTCTTTCCTCCTAGTTTCTGATGGGAAATCAGTGGTATTTCTAAGCATTGTTATGTTGTACATTGTACGTATTTTCTCTGCGTGCTTTCGCAATTTTCTCTTTATCTTTGGTGTTCAGCAGATTGAGTCTGGTGTGATTGTTGTGGTTTCTTTGTCTTTTTTTCCTAATTTTTATTGAAATATAGTTGATTTACAATGTTGTGTTAGTTTCAGGTGTACAGCAAAAGTGATTCAGATATATATATATAGATATATATATATATTCACACTACTATATATAATGGATATATATATTAGATTCTTTCCTGTTATAGTTTCCTGTGCTATAGAGTAGATTCTTGTTGGTTATCTATTTTATATATAGTAGTGTGTATATTTTTGGTTTTCTTTATATATATATATCCTTCTTTTGGATCACTGAGTTTCCTGAGTCTGTAAATTATGACTTCCACTAAACTTGGGGAAATTTCACCAATTATTTCTTTAAATATTGTTTATGCCCCACTCTCTCTCTCTTCCTCTGGGATTCCAGTTTCACATATATTAGGCCTTTTGATTTTGTCCCACAGGTATTTGAGGCTCATGTGCTTAGCGGGAGTCTGCCCTATGTATGTGGTTCAGGTGTTAGCCAGAGATTTGGGCAGAGTTTAAACCCAGAAATTGTGGTTACCCTTTCTGGCTCCACCCTTTCTGTAATTTCCCTCTCACTTTCAGTGCCTATGGTTACTCCAAACTCTCTCTTCTGTTTTTTTTTTTTTTTCAAGCCAATAATGATGTGGGTTTTCTATTGGAGTTCTCTTCGATCCATCATGTGCAGCACTGACTTTGGCCTACACTTAGCCCAAATGCCATAAAAGTGAGTACATCACTGTATGCTATTCCTTTTTCCCAAGGGTCTACTCCCCTCCACATCTATGTGCCGTTTCCACCCTGTAGTGCCTTTGAGATGTTGTTTATTTTTTTGGATTTTGTCCAGAATTTACAGCTGTGATCTGTGTGAAATTTGGGTATGGTAGGAGTTATTTCACAATATTGGAAGTGGAGGCTTGGTTGTTTTCTCTCAGCACTTTGAAAATATCATTTCATTGCCTCCTGGCTTCTATTTCTTTTGGGAATTCAGCTGTCAGTCTTATTGTTCTGTTGAAGGTACTGGGTCTCCCCCGCCCACTTCTTGCATTTAGGATTTTCTCTTTGTCTTTGATTTTCATAAGTTTCACTATGTCAAGATGTGGGGTTCCCCATTCCTCCCTCTTTTGGTAGTACATCTCTTTGGGATGTATTGTGCTTCCTGAGTTTGTGGCTTATTGTCTTTGATCAGTTGTGGAGATGTCTTAGCCATTAGCTTTTCCACTATTGCTTGGCCTCTCTACTCCTCACTGGCTTGGTAGTTTGCTGAAGCCTTCAAACAGGTTAAAACAATTTTTTGCCCAGGTGTTCTTCTTGTTCTCAGTGCGAAGGTAAGTCTTCAGTGAGCATTGCCACAATTGCCAGAACTGGAAATTCTCATTTTTTTCTCACCAAGGGCTCAGAGTACCTCAGGGTTTGGTAGCAACCTTAGCATTTTTTTTTACATGAGAAAAAATTTGCTAAATTTCAAGGCTGGTTGTGACAGTCAAAGAGAATCAGAAGAAGACACAGTATACCTTAAATGTCCACAAATAAGGTCAACTTTTATTTTATTAGGATATTCAGCTGCTTTATATTGTTCCTCTGACAACAAGCTGTGGTTATTTTCATGTAATCCTTTATAGTATGTGGGAGAACTCTAGAGGTATATAAAAGGTATACCAGTGGGGACCAGTCCTCACTGTAGGGCTCCTTTGTGGGGAAACAAAGTAGCTATCACACTCACAGTTTGCCCAGTGCTGACTGCCATGACTGCACAGCCATATCTGGAGTCATATCTGAGCTGCCATAATGACTCAGGTCGGAATGAATCTCCTACAACCGCTAAATTGTTTAAATGTTGTTGGTTTGGGGGAGCAGAGTTGTGTTCATGGCAGATCAAAGGGTAGTGGTCTTATCTCCCCAGCCCAAGTGGCCTCATCCCAAACAGAGGGCATGAGAGCCAGTGATCATGGCAGAGGCCACAACTTTTCTGTTCTCTTTCACTGTAACATCTCTGTAATCTGTTGCCTGCCGTCCTTTTCACTCATAATCCCCAGTTCACCTGCTGTTGGCTGCATTTACCTATTATTTCCTCACCCTTTCATTCTCCTACCTCTGTTTGTCTTTTACCTTTAACCCACATCTTCATCCCCAGATTCCTGTTGCACAGACCCATGTTTGTCAGAACAGAGAGAGGGAGCAGGTTCTCAGGAATAACTCTGTGTGTGATAATGAGGTACACAGAGTGGTGGTTCCTGGGATGTTTTTATTAGCAGAAACAGGGGAAGACCTGGAAGAGGAACAAGTCTGGGGGTCTCTTACTCTAGCCTGCAACTGACGTGTCAATGATTTTGTGAATTGCATCAGCAATCTTTATGAAAAATACAAAAATGTCCTCACTAGCAAATCAATACCGTCTTCAGCTTCTCTGCTCCTGCTCTCACTTAGAGAATAATTGTTTGAAAAGTTAAGTATACTTTGACAAGGTTTTGGGCAAAACCTAGATTCTGGGAAACTCACAAAACAAACAATTGAGGTGTTTTTTTTTTTTTTTTTTTTGCGGTACGCGGGCCTCTCACCGCTGTGGCCTCTCCCGTTGGGGAGCAAAGGCTCCGGACGCGCAGGCTCAGCGGCTGTGGCTCACGGGCCCAGCCGCTACGCGGCATGTGGGATCCTCCCGGACCAGGGCACGAACCCACTTCCCCTGCATCGGCAGGCGGACTCTCAACCACTGCGCCACCAGGGAAGCCATATTCCTGTATTTTTGCCAGTGATTTT
>NC_041225.1:80510529-80522980 GCF_002837175.3 Physeter macrocephalus
GCTCACGGGCCCAGCTGCTCCGCGGCATGTGGGATCTTCCCGGACCGGGGCACGAACCCGTGTCCCCTGCATCGGCAGGCGGACTCTCAACCACTGCGCCACCAGGGGAGCCCTGAGGTTTTTTTAACAAATAAATTTTAAGGAAAAAGATTTGAGGGGAAATCTATAGATTGAAAAAAGACTTGAGACAATCAGTTGAAATGTGTAGACATTATTTAGACCTCTATTAAAACAAATAAACTATTAAAGAACTATGACATTTATGAGACAACTAGAAATTTGAACACTGGCTGGATATTTCATATTAAAGAATTAATAATGGGGCTTCCCTGGTGGCGCAGTGGTTGCGCGTCCGCCTGCTGATGCAGGGGAACCGCGTTCGCGCCCCGGTCTGGGAGGATCCCACGTGCCGCGGAGCGGCTGGGCCCGTGAGCCATGGCCGCTGAGCCTGCGCGTCCGGAGCCTGTGCTCCGCAACGGGAGAGGCCAGAACAGAGGGAGGCCCGCGTACCACAAAAAAAAAAAAAAAAAAAAAAAAAGAATTAATAAGATTTCAAGTGTGATAGTGGCATTACAGCTGTATTTAAAAGAGTTCTTTTAGAGGCACAGTGGAAAGATTTGTGGATGAAATGAAATAATGTTTGGGATGAGCTTTGAAATAATATGATGGAGGAGATGGGTAGAAATCTAGATCATATAAGGTTGTCTGTGAATTGACAGTTGTAAAATCTGGGTGAAGAGAACATAGGGATTTCTTATATTTTTTGGTCTACTTTTGCACATGTTTGAACTTTTCCATAATAAAAAGAAAAAAGAGTCTCCGTGTCTTTGGGCAATTTTGTAGAAAGAGTTCCAAACAACTCCCAATTAATAAAATTCACCCTGTGCATTCCATTTTACATATCAACAAACTGAGATCTCAAACATAAGGAAGATTCTGGGTCTGAAAAACATAGCACATATTGTGGGGTGGATGTTCGATTTCACATAAAATGCATATTGGTCTGAAGCCTGCTCTCTTTTAGGCTGACTTGCTTGAAGGGCTCATCCAGATTAGTGTGTGTGTGTGTGTGTGTGTGTGTGTGTGTGTGTGTGCGCGTGTGCGCACTTGCTTGCTTGCTTGCCTAATACTCACTTTAGGGCCTTTGAAATGGAATTCCATCCCGTGCCATTAGACTGCCCCAACTTTTTAGAGATCACTCATCATCCTGAATATTCCAGACAAAGAGCAAATAGATAAAATGAAGTTTGGTAGGATTTCTCTCCACGTAGTTGAATCTGAACTCGGTGTCAGGTGCTAAGCCAAGTATTTTACATGCAGTATTTTCTGAAATCCTCATAGTTATTCTGTGGAAAGGTACAATCATTATACCATTTTTTTTTTGATATGAGAAAATGAAAGCATGGAGAGTTTACATATCTTCTCCAAGGTCACAGTACTGGTAATTAAGGAACCAACTGGGGTTTGAAACCTAGGCTGCTTGACTCCAAGTCCGAACTCTACCATGAACTCCAAGTTCTGTGGTAATTCAGTTTATTGCAGATTAAATTAAATTTAGGCTCTTTGAAATATGTATATTTAGGCAAAGGCCAAAAAAAAAAAGATGATAAAAAAGGTTAAAACAAAGCAAAAGAAATAAAAATCAAATGTCAAAGTTCCAAAAACGCCTTTAGGTTTGCTAGAACTTAAAGGCTTAAGGGCCTGGGTCATCTGAGGTTGTTGCCATGGTGAGAATGACATTCCTCGAAGTCTTCTGGTGTCCTCCTCAGAGAACCGCACAGCTGCATGTGGTACATTTTCCTCTCTTGGCCACTGAGGGCAGGGATGAGATGGACTTTCTTGATTTGGCAATCCTGGTGATGCCCCGAGATCTTGTTTTGCGCAGGTCCTGTTACATTGTTGTTGGCAGGATTGATTAGCCTCTTAACAGACTGTCAGGGTAAGGCTTTCTCCTTGGGCTTGAGATGGTGGCCAAGTCAAGTTCAGGAGGGAAACAGATCAGTCCTTTGTGAGGGCCTCCAGTGTCTCTAGATTAGCTTTATTTTTCAGCTGGCTTGGGTAACAATGCCAGGAAAGGACAAATTGCCCACTGTGATGGGGGTAGGGGGGAATCTCGTGAGAAAAGTAAAGATCCAAGATGAAGAATAATTTAAATCCATCCCACCTTAGAATACTATTCAGGGCTCATTTCAGAGGGCTCCGAAGGATGCTCATTATTCTGAAATATCCCCTAGGGACCTGGCAGCCAAGAGAAGCCTGTGACTATGTGGCTTTTGCTACAGGATGTGGCTTTCAATCTATGAACTTGCAGTCTTTGACAGTGATGACATTGGGAGGAACTCTGAAATTGGGACTAGCCGAGCTTGAAATCACTTGGGAAGATGAAACATGCTAGAGTGGCTGCAGAATAGACTTGAGAAGGAGGCAACCATTCAAAAGAACTAGTATGTGAAGTCCCTGCCCTAAAGCACATGGATTCTTTGTGACTGCGTCGAGGTTACCGGGCTGGAGTCAAGCACTGCCAGTAAAAGAGAAGTGTAGGGAGGTGGGCTGGATCAGTTACTTTAAAGTGGGAGTGGAAGGTAGTGGGTATATGAGGCCAAACTTTTGAGAAATTGAAGATCCATATCAGGAGCAGGCTCTTATCAGCTGATGGAATTCTATTGCCCCATAGACTATCTGTAGAAGGTTCCATGATTTTGTATGTATACGTAACTTGCTGGCAGAAGCACTTCCTACAGTGGGTGGACCAAAGGCTCAGGACTGTTGTTCACTCTCCTTCCAGCCCTTGGTATACAGTTGTTTGGCCGGGTACCATTTCACAGGGACTCTGGCAATTTCACCAGAGAGCCAAGATTAGGAGAGCCATGAAATTTCCTCCTTTTTTTCCACCTGAGAGGGAGAATGTTTCCTGGGGATTCTCCAAATTTATTTTTTTATTTTTTATTTTAAAGTCTCCTTTAATCTATAGGATCCCCCCCTCAGTCTCTCTCTCACTCTCTCTCTCTTTCAACACCTATCTCCTTATTCCATTTTTATTAAAAAAATTATTATAATTGTTTACACTCCATTTACAATTATTAAAAAATTTTGGCTAAATTCGCCGTGTTGTACAGTGCATCCTTGTAGCCTATCTTACACCCAATAGTTTGTATTGGGTTGGCCAAAAAGTTCATATTGGGTTGGCCAAAATGTTTGTTCAGGTTTTTCCATAAGATGTTTCATACCTCCCACTCCCCCACCCCTATTTTGCCCCTCTCTCCACATTGGTAATCACTAGTTTATTTTCTATATCTGTGTGTCTGCTTTTTTTTGGTTATATTCACTAGTTTATTGTATTTTTTAGATTCCACATATAAGTGATATCATTCAGTATTTTTCTTTCTCTGTCTGCCCTATTTCACTAAGCATAATATTCGCTAGGTCCATCCTCATTGCTGCAAAAGGCAAAATTTCATCTTTTTTTTATGTGTTTTATATATATAATGTGTTTTTTATACATTTATATAAGTGAAGATGTGATATATATGTGTGTGATAGATATATACGATATATATATATTTATCACATATTTATCCATTTGTCTGTTGATGGACACAGGTTGCCTCCATATCTTGGCCATTGTAAATAGTGCTGCTATGAACATTGGGATGCGTATATCCTTTCAAATTAGTGTTTTCATTTTTTCCAAATATATACCCAGGAGTGGAATTGCTGGATCATATGGTAGTTCTATTTTTATTTTTTTTAAGGAAACTCCATACTGTTTTTCATTGCGGATGCACCAATTTATATTCCCACTTTGTCAGTCATATCATTTGCATCCCCTCCTGCGTTTTTTAGCCAAACTTGCTGTTTGAGCTGCTCCGCGGCATGTGGGATCTTCCCGGACCGGGGCACGAACCCGTGTCCCCTGCATCGGCAGGCGGACTCTCAACCACTGCGCCACCAGGGGAGCCCTGAGGTTTTTTTAACAAATAAATTTTAAGGAAAAAGATTTGAGGGGAAATCTATAGATTGAAAAAAGACTTGAGACAATCAGTTGAAATGTGTAGACATTATTTAGACCTCTATTAAAACAAATAAACTATTAAAGAACTATGACATTTATGAGACAACTAGAAATTTGAACACTGGCTGGATATTTCATATTAAAGAATTAATAATGGGGCTTCCCTGGTGGCGCAGTGGTTGCGCGTCCGCCTGCTGATGCAGGGGAACCGCGTTCGCGCCCCGGTCTGGGAGGATCCCACGTGCCGCGGAGCGGCTGGGCCCGTGAGCCATGGCCGCTGAGCCTGCGCGTCCGGAGCCTGTGCTCCGCAACGGGAGAGGCCAGAACAGAGGGAGGCCCGCGTACCACAAAAAAAAAAAAAAAAAAAAAAAAGAATTAATAAGATTTCAAGTGTGATAGTGGCATTACAGCTGTATTTAAAAGAGTTCTTTTAGAGGCACAGTGGAAAGATTTGTGGATGAAATGAAATAATGTTTGGGATGAGCTTTGAAATAATATGATGGAGGAGATGGGTAGAAATCTAGATCATATAAGGTTGTCTGTGAATTGACAGTTGTAAAATCTGGGTGAAGAGAACATAGGGATTTCTTATATTTTTTGGTCTACTTTTGCACATGTTTGAACTTTTCCATAATAAAAAGAAAAAAGAGTCTCCGTGTCTTTGGGCAATTTTGTAGAAAGAGTTCCAAACAACTCCCAATTAATAAAATTCACCCTGTGCATTCCATTTTACATATCAACAAACTGAGATCTCAAACATAAGGAAGATTCTGGGTCTGAAAAACATAGCACATATTGTGGGGTGGATGTTCGATTTCACATAAAATGCATATTGGTCTGAAGCCTGCTCTCTTTTAGGCTGACTTGCTTGAAGGGCTCATCCAGATTAGTGTGTGTGTGTGTGTGTGTGTGTGTGTGTGTGTGTGTGCGCGTGTGCGCACTTGCTTGCTTGCTTGCCTAATACTCACTTTAGGGCCTTTGAAATGGAATTCCATCCCGTGCCATTAGACTGCCCCAACTTTTTAGAGATCACTCATCATCCTGAATATTCCAGACAAAGAGCAAATAGATAAAATGAAGTTTGGTAGGATTTCTCTCCACGTAGTTGAATCTGAACTCGGTGTCAGGTGCTAAGCCAAGTATTTTACATGCAGTATTTTCTGAAATCCTCATAGTTATTCTGTGGAAAGGTACAATCATTATACCATTTTTTTTTTGATATGAGAAAATGAAAGCATGGAGAGTTTACATATCTTCTCCAAGGTCACAGTACTGGTAATTAAGGAACCAACTGGGGTTTGAAACCTAGGCTGCTTGACTCCAAGTCCGAACTCTACCATGAACTCCAAGTTCTGTGGTAATTCAGTTTATTGCAGATTAAATTAAATTTAGGCTCTTTGAAATATGTATATTTAGGCAAAGGCCAAAAAAAAAAAGATGATAAAAAAGGTTAAAACAAAGCAAAAGAAATAAAAATCAAATGTCAAAGTTCCAAAAACGCCTTTAGGTTTGCTAGAACTTAAAGGCTTAAGGGCCTGGGTCATCTGAGGTTGTTGCCATGGTGAGAATGACATTCCTCGAAGTCTTCTGGTGTCCTCCTCAGAGAACCGCACAGCTGCATGTGGTACATTTTCCTCTCTTGGCCACTGAGGGCAGGGATGAGATGGACTTTCTTGATTTGGCAATCCTGGTGATGCCCCGAGATCTTGTTTTGCGCAGGTCCTGTTACATTGTTGTTGGCAGGATTGATTAGCCTCTTAACAGACTGTCAGGGTAAGGCTTTCTCCTTGGGCTTGAGATGGTGGCCAAGTCAAGTTCAGGAGGGAAACAGATCAGTCCTTTGTGAGGGCCTCCAGTGTCTCTAGATTAGCTTTATTTTTCAGCTGGCTTGGGTAACAATGCCAGGAAAGGACAAATTGCCCACTGTGATGGGGGTAGGGGGGAATCTCGTGAGAAAAGTAAAGATCCAAGATGAAGAATAATTTAAATCCATCCCACCTTAGAATACTATTCAGGGCTCATTTCAGAGGGCTCCGAAGGATGCTCATTATTCTGAAATATCCCCTAGGGACCTGGCAGCCAAGAGAAGCCTGTGACTATGTGGCTTTTGCTACAGGATGTGGCTTTCAATCTATGAACTTGCAGTCTTTGACAGTGATGACATTGGGAGGAACTCTGAAATTGGGACTAGCCGAGCTTGAAATCACTTGGGAAGATGAAACATGCTAGAGTGGCTGCAGAATAGACTTGAGAAGGAGGCAACCATTCAAAAGAACTAGTATGTGAAGTCCCTGCCCTAAAGCACATGGATTCTTTGTGACTGCGTCGAGGTTACCGGGCTGGAGTCAAGCACTGCCAGTAAAAGAGAAGTGTAGGGAGGTGGGCTGGATCAGTTACTTTAAAGTGGGAGTGGAAGGTAGTGGGTATATGAGGCCAAACTTTTGAGAAATTGAAGATCCATATCAGGAGCAGGCTCTTATCAGCTGATGGAATTCTATTGCCCCATAGACTATCTGTAGAAGGTTCCATGATTTTGTATGTATACGTAACTTGCTGGCAGAAGCACTTCCTACAGTGGGTGGACCAAAGGCTCAGGACTGTTGTTCACTCTCCTTCCAGCCCTTGGTATACAGTTGTTTGGCCGGGTACCATTTCACAGGGACTCTGGCAATTTCACCAGAGAGCCAAGATTAGGAGAGCCATGAAATTTCCTCCTTTTTTTCCACCTGAGAGGGAGAATGTTTCCTGGGGATTCTCCAAATTTATTTTTTTATTTTTTATTTTAAAGTCTCCTTTAATCTATAGGATCCCCCCCTCAGTCTCTCTCTCACTCTCTCTCTCTTTCAACACCTATCTCCTTATTCCATTTTTATTAAAAAAATTATTATAATTGTTTACACTCCATTTACAATTATTAAAAAATTTTGGCTAAATTCGCCGTGTTGTACAGTGCATCCTTGTAGCCTATCTTACACCCAATAGTTTGTATTGGGTTGGCCAAAAAGTTCATATTGGGTTGGCCAAAATGTTTGTTCAGGTTTTTCCATAAGATGTTTCATACCTCCCACTCCCCCACCCCTATTTTGCCCCTCTCTCCACATTGGTAATCACTAGTTTATTTTCTATATCTGTGTGTCTGCTTTTTTTTGGTTATATTCACTAGTTTATTGTATTTTTTAGATTCCACATATAAGTGATATCATTCAGTATTTTTCTTTCTCTGTCTGACTTATTTCACTAAACATAATGCCCTCCAAGTCCATCCATGTTGCTGCAAATGGCAAAATTTTGCTCTTTTTTATGGCTAAGTAGTAGTCCAGTGACATTTTATATATATATATATATATATATATATATATATATATATATATATATATATATAAAACCTTTTTACCCATTCATCTGCTGATGGAAGAGATTCCTTAAGGTAAAAGTTCAAAACACTGCTTTTATTAATATGATAGGACTCTACAAAATACTTCTCTTTGCAATGGCACTGAATCTAGATGCTTCTTGATTCTCTCTCTCTCCCATTAATGTGGTTACTCAGAAAAGAACTCAGAGAGTAAATTTATTGCTTCTCCCTTCCTTTTAGTTTTAGTTCAATTGCTTTCTTTACCCAATGACTGGTACCACAGAAACAGCATCTCACTGAGGTGTTTTTTTTTTTTTAACATCTAATTGAGTTATTTGTAGTGAGGTGGATGGACCTAGAGTCTGTCATACAGAGTGAAGTAAGTCAGAAGGAGAAAAACAAATACCGTATGCTAACACATATATATGAAATCTAAGAAAAAAAAAAAAAAGGTCATGAAGAACCTAGGGGTAAGATGGGAATAAAGACACAGACCTACTAGAGCATGGACTTGAGGACATGGGGAGGGGGAAGGGTAAGCTGGGACAAAGTGAGAGAGTGGCATGGACATAAAGTCACTGAGTTTTAAAGACAGCAAGCTTTTCCTTCAAGGAGAAGTTGTACATTTCTCCTTTGGTGTAGGTTATCCTGTAACTCTGTCCTGGTCTCTTGGATTTATATGCAGATGATTTATTAAGGCAGTGCTCCTAGAGACCAGGTAAGGAAGTGGGGGAACCAGAACAGGGAATAGAAGGAAGCTATTCAAGTTACTGTATAACTGCCTAACAGATTACCCCCAAACCTAGTGGCTTAAAACTATGGCACCATTTATTCTTCTCACAAATCTACAACTTGGGCAGGGCTCAGTGTGGACAGCTCATCACCTCTGCTCTATTTGGCATCAGCTGTAGTGGCTCAAAAACCAGCGGTGGGACTAGGTGAAGGCACAAGCACTCCTGTGTCTGGCTGTAGATTCTAGCATTAGAAGATATCTCAGCTGGGGCTATCAGCTGGACCACCTAAACATGGCCTCTGCATAGAACATAATATTCAGAGGAAACAAAGTGTAACATAATACCATTTTTAGTATGATACAGTATATAGAAATTTAATGCAGTCCACTTATGGATACATCTATAAGTAGTAAAACTATGAAAATATGAACTAGATACACAAGTTCAAAAATGATTACACCTAGGGGACTGTAGAGGTTTATACTTCATCTATGATATTTTATTTGTAGAAAAAAATATGAAGCAAACATTATAAACTATTAACATTTGTTATATGTGGAAAAACAATCATGGGTATTTGCTATTATTTGTATCTTTCTACATACAATTTTTTTTAAATAAAGGAAACATTTTGGAAAATAACATCTTGTGTGTGTGTGTGTGTGTGTGTGTGTGTGTGTGTGTGTGTGGTATGCGGGCCTCTCACTGTTGTGGCGTCTCCCTTTGTGGAGCACAGTCTCCGGGCGTGCAGGCTCAGCGGCCATGGCTCACGGGCCCAGCCGCTCCGCGGCATGTGGGATCCTCCCGGACCGGGGCATGAACCCGTGTCCCCTGCATCGGCAGGCGGACTCTCAACCACTGCGCCACCAGGGAAGCCCAAGAACATCTTTTAATTTAGATATTTACATTAGCACTGCCCTAAAGGACAATATGTTGAGGTTAAAACATAACAGGGAAGAATGAAAAAAAATGGATAAAATAATGAAGGATTGTCAGAAAGTTAGACATGAATTGGAGACTAGAATTGTAATGGAGCTATGCAGTGTAGAACACATATTGTGGAAAGTAAAACTTTTCTCTGAATACGGAGAAGAAAAGACAAAGATTCAAATGATGAGGGAAAGGATAGATATAGGGGCCAGAGAAAAGGGATCAGCAAAAATGACAGTTGTTCTTGAGGAAGAGACTACCCTCTGAATTGTACAAAAGTGGTGATCAAAGATATCATAGGAAGAAAAAACTTCCTGAGGCAAAGGAAGACTTGAATGAAGATGGAAAGAACTCACAGTGGTCTTGATAAGATTCATGAAGAGGCTTACTCCTAGTCTCCTCCCAGGCCTTTTGAATTATAAAGCTAAGAAAAGATCCTTATGCATCCAGGTTCAAAAACAATCTACCAAGAAATAAGAATCAGGCTGGTCTCAGAGTTCTCCCTACAGAATGGAAGGCCAGAGAACAGTGGCAGCCCACAATTCTCAAGGTTAGGAGGGAATGTTGCAACCCAAGAATCTAAATGTGTGAAAACAATATTAAAAATTCTGCAATATGGCAAGTTGTAAACAACTTAAAAAATTATTTAAAAATTATTTATTCTTCAGCCAACTGAAGAATAAAGGACTAGGGAGTGAGGAAGCCATGGTATAAAAAGATTTATAAATATCTTCTTATTCTGGTTAGATTCCATGATCAGGAATCTAACTGTATTAGATATTGTCAAATGGATTTACAACCTGGGAGAAGCTAGGGTCTGTAAAGTTTCCGTTATTATTGGTTTTGCTATTTTTTCAATATCAGGAAATGTGTTTGGGGGGCAATATTCTTTATCTCACACAACAAAAACCACTTCTTTTCTAGCCCAAAATAAAGACTACAATTATTAAATGACAGTGACATTGTGTTTGCAGAATTACTAAACCCAGAAAGCCTTTTTTCCCCTCCCTCCACTGAAACTCATTTTTATTCAGCAATATAACACCATTGCATTGACAAGGAACTTGAGGAATAATTTTCTGCTGCTTAGAATTCATTTTGAATGACCTGAGTGTATAGGGTTTTTTTGTTTTCTTTTTGTTTTTTTTGGTAATTATGAAAAATGAATAAACTACCAGTGGCAGATATAATCTGTGATTAAGACCCTCTTTGTAACATCTTCCAGCTAGGACTTGTGAATGAATCTTCTTAAGTTAATTGTACTTAAAATCAGAATATGTAATATAATCTTAACTGTGTTAAATTATGCATAGAAAAATACCTTAAATAAAATAATAAATGAGGATATATCTGGGTGGTGAGATTCTGGGGAATTTTAATTTTCTTTATGTATTTGTATATTTAAACAATTTCCTATAATAATAAATTATATTTTTATAGTCAGAAAAATAGGTGCTATTATGAAAATCAACGTATATATGTTTTATATATACCATCTGATACAAATTATGTAAATACCATGCACAAACAAAAGATTGAAAGGGGTCTACCATGGTGTTAAATGGACAGTTTGCTATCTTTGGATGTTAGAACTACAAATTATTTTTTTCTTTTCTTTTTTTTTTTTTTTTAAAGGTTTTACCTGTGAGATGACTATATATTTCCTTCCTACTGAAAATATATATTTTAAATTTTAATATATTTTTAATGCTAAAATGGGTATATATAGAAAAGATATACTTTCTATTTTTAATTCTTTACACATAGTATTTATTTAAACTGTAGCTATCTCTTCTTACAGATAAATTGCTTTTAAAATTGATGGTGGTCCAAACACTGAAATTCACTGTAAGACTCAAACTAATAAAATAATTTTAATAAAAAAGGTTTCTTTAAAGTAAAATAGCTATGATGAAATTAATACCTTTAAATAAAATTATTACAGTGAAACAGAAGACCTGAGTTTTGGACTTGAAATTCTAAACTATAGTTTTAAAGAAGAAAGGGCTTTTGAGTTGATTTCAAGTCTAATTTCCTCATTTGATAGATGAGGAAAAAGAGGCAGAGAGAAGAAAAGTGAGTAGCTCTGAGTTTCATATTAATTTGCATGAGAATTCAGGGTTCCATTGATTTCTCTTATTATAAGGTGTTCCTAGAGAGGACTGTTTCTGAGATGTGATACAGAGGAAAGTGACAAATGTAGACTATTTAGCTAGGTATCTTCATATGAAAAATGAAATATGGCCTATTTATTTCCTGTCCTTCTTTTTCTTTTTCTTCTTCTTTTTTAAAATTATGTGAAGCACATTTTGACTCCTGCATCACAGCCATATGGCCAAAGCTGCTTGGTGACCACCTTGGAAGGAAGCACGAAATCCGCAATGGCATTCTTCCTGCTCAGAATTTCAGTGTGGAATTTGACTGGAAAAAAATCTGTGAAGAGTTCACTGAGACCAGAGGGCAGACAGCAGAAGAACTACAATCCTGTAGCCTGTGGAACAAAAACCACATTCATAGAAAGATAGACAAGATGAAAAGGCAGAGGGCTATGTAACAGATGAAGCAATAAGATAAAACCTCAGAAAAACAACTAACTGAAATGGAGATAGGCAATCTTCCAGAAAAACGATTCAGAACAATGATAGTGGAGATGATCCAGGACCTCAGAAAAAGAATGGAGGCAAAGATCGAGAAGATGCAAGAAATGTTTAACAAAGACGTAGAAGAATTAAACAACAAAAAAACAGAGATGAACAATAAACTTGCATAACGTTAACAGCTGATTTCTCAGCAGAAACGCTACAAGCCAGAAGGGAGTGGCATGATATACTTAAAGTGATGAAAGAGAAGAACCTACAACCAAGGTTACTCTACCCGGCAAGGATCACATTCAGATTCAATGGAGAAATCAAAAGCTTTACAGACAAGCTAAAGCTAAGAGAATTCAGCACCACCAAACCACCTCTACAACAAATGCTAAAAGAACTTCTCTAAGTGGAAACACAAGAGAAGAAAATGACCTACAAAAGACAAAGAAAAATTATTGAAAGCAGCAAGGGAAAAACGACAAATACCATAAAAGGGAACTTGCATAACGTTAACAGCTGATTTCTCAGCAGAAACGCTACAAGCCAGAAGGGAGTGGCATGATATACTTAAAGTGATGAAAGAGAAGAACCTACAACCAAGGTTACTCTACCCGGCAAGGATCACATTCAGATTCAATGGAGAAATCAAAAGCTTTACAGACAAGCTAAAGCTAAGAGAATTCAGCACCACCAAACCACCTCTACAACAAATGCTAAAAGAACTTCTCTAAGTGGAAACACAAGAGAAGAAAATGACCTACAAAAACAAACCCAAAACAATTAAGAAAATGGTAATAGGAACATACATATTGATAATTACCTTAATGTGAAT
>NC_041225.1:80523178-80524523 GCF_002837175.3 Physeter macrocephalus
ACAGAAAATTAATAAGGAAACACAAGCTTTAAATGACACAATAGACCAGATAGATTTAATTGATATTTATAGGACATTCCATCCAAAAACAGCAGATTACACTTTCTTCTCAAGTGCGCATGGAACATTCTCCAGGAGAGATCACATCTTGGGTCACAAATCAAGCCTCAGTAAATTTAAGAAAATTTAAATCATATCAAGCATCTTTTTTGATCACAACGTTGTGAGATTAGAATTCAATTACAGGGGAAACAACCGTAAAAAACACAAACACATGGAGGCTAAACAACACGTTACTAAACAACCAAGAGATCACTGAAGAAATCAAAGAGGAAATCAAAAAATACCTAGAGACAAATGACAATGAAAACATGACAATCCAAAACCTGTGGGATGCAGCAAAAGCAGATCACTGAAGAAATCAAAGAGGAAATCAAAAAATACCTAGAGACAAATGACAATGAAAACAGGACGATCCAAAACCTATGGGATGCAGCAAAAGTACTTCTAAGAGGGAAGTTTATAGCTATACAAGTCTACCTCAAGAAACAAGAAAAATCTCAAATAAACAATCTCACGTTACACCCAAAGGAACTAGAGAAAGAAGAACAAAACCCAAGGTTAGCAGAAGGAATGAAAACATAAAGATCAGAGCAGAAATAAATGAAATAGAAACAAAGAAAACAATAGCAAAGATCAATAAAACTAAAAGCTGCTTCTTTGAAAAGATAAACAAAATTGATAAACCATTAGCCAGGCTCATCAAGAAAAAGAGGTAGAGGACTCAAATCAATAAAATTAACAATGAAAAAGAAGTTACAACAAACACTGCAGAAATACAAAGCATCCTAAGAGACTACTACAAGCAACTCTATGCCAATAAAATGGACAACCTGGAAGAAATGGACAAATTCTTAGAAAGGTATAACCTTCCAAGACTGAACCAGGAAGAAATAGAATATATGCAGAGACCAATCACAAGTAATGAAATTGAAACTGTGATTAAAAATCTTCCAACAAGCAAAAGTCCAGGACCAGATGGCGTCACAGGTGGATTCTATCAAACATTTAGACAAGCGCTAACACCCATCCTTTTCAAACTTTTCCAAAAAATTGCAGAGGAAGGAAAACTCCCAAACTCATTCTATGAGGCCACCATCACCCTGATACCAAAACCAGATACTACAAAAAAAAGAAAATGACAGACCAATATCACTGATGAATATAGATGCAAAAATCCTCAACAAAATACTAGCAAACAGAACCCAACAACACATTAAAAGGATCATACACCATGCTCAAGTGGAATTTCTCCCAGAGATGCAAGGATTCTTCAATATATGCA